>NW_024044517.1:0-32213 GCF_014851395.1 Micropterus salmoides | reverse complement strand
AGGCCTTCGTCTCTCCGCAGCCGATTGGATAGAGCCTGCCATGACCTGGGGAGGGGTAGGGGAACGGGCGTGGCCTGGTACTTGGGACTCGAGAGGCAGAGTGAGGCTTACCGTGAGGGTGTGGCCGGGACGACTAGGCTCGTCGGCGGCTCTGGAGGAGGGGCCCGTACTTACTCGGGTTTCTCTTCATAACGACAAGTCTTCGCCTTTTACTAAGACTTCCGTGGAGAGGGACGCCAATGAGTTAAAATATTTTGGCAGGCTCTGCCGTGTGGCCGAGCCTCGTGCGTTGTGAAAAGGAAATAAAACGCCGCCCCCGCAAGGTTGAGCGGTGCGACGAGGCGCGCTCGGGAGGAGGTGCTGAGACTCAGCCGTTGTTATGCGCAGTTGAAACCACTGCGCCACGGCGGGGGAGAACTGCTCCGGGAGGTGGGCGCTGGAGCAACCAGCGGGGGTTAGCGTTCTCGGCCTTTGGCTAAGATCAAGTGTAGTATCTGTTCTTATCAGTTTAATATCTGATATGTCCCCTATAAGGGGGCAACATATAAATGGATTTTAGCACGGGAGCTGAGACGAGGGGCTTGCCGTCCACTCCACGCATCGACCCGGTATTGCAGTGCCTCCGGGGGCGGTGCACCCTTCTCCTGCCTTGTGTAAAACCAAAATACTGACCCAAACGCAGAGGTCCGTCGCTCTGCCGGACGCCGGCCCGAAAAAGGCGCCAGTCGAGGGGGGGCGGCCAGCTGAAGCCTCGAAGAAGGCAGCGAGATTTGCACTTTATGATTGGCAGACGACGAGGGGATATTTGGGACCGGCATGGCTGTTAAATGTGCCCTGCACTTCCCCTCCCTTTCTCCCACTCGTCATCGAGAGCCCGAGTATTTCGGATGCTCGGTAGCCTGTGTCCAAAAGCCAGGCTTCATTTCTCCGATTGGATAGAGCCTCTCAGAAGGTGGGGAGGGGACACTGCGGGCCTCCGTAGGCCCGGCACGGTTGGCCAACACGGTGGAGGAACCGCAGCGTAGAAAGGATACAAGAAACTAAAACCTCAAATGAAGCAAGAAAACCTGCTACAACTGCTAAATCGGTGAATAAAACACACTTACCTTCCGTCTTTGGTCTGGTCAAGGTGGCAGTCCGGCAGAGGACAGGTAGGCAGTCCTCGGGACCAATGAATTCCTTGTTGCAAAAGTTTTTCAGCTACGGCAAAGTTGAAATTTTATTCACAAGGAATGAGGTGAATCTCCTCCCAGAAAAGCTGGTGACACAAACGAAGCCCCAAACCGGCAAAGGTTTTAACCAGAAAGAGGAGGCCATTGCAGTCTTGGCCAAAAGGCCGAGAAGCGATCGGCCACATTTCCCTCCCTTTCTCTCACTCGTCATCGAGAGGCTACAAGAGCCCGAGTCGTTCGGTAGCCTCTGTCCAAAAGCCAGGCCTTCGTCTCTCCGCAGCCCGATTGGATAGAGCCTGCCATGACCTGGGGAGGGGTAGGGAACGGGCGTGGCCTGGTACTTGGGACTCGAGAGGCAGAGTGAGGCTTACCGTGAGGGTAGTGGGGGACGACTAGGCTCGTCGGCGGCTCTGAGGAGGGGCCCGTACTTACTCGGGTTTCTCTTCATAACGTACAAGTCTTTCGCCTTTTACTAAAGACTTCCGTGGAGAGGGACGCCAATGAGTTAAAACTATTTTTGGCAGGCTCTGCCGTGTGGCCGCCTCGTGCGTTTGTGAAAAGGAAATAAACGCCGCCCCCGGCAAGGTTGAGCGGTGCGAGGCGCGCTCGGGAGGAGGTGCTGAGACTCAGCGTTGTATGCGCAGTTGAACCACTGCGCACGGCAGGGGGAGAAATGCTCCGGGAGGTGGGCGCTGGAAGCAACCAGAGGGGGTTATCGCTTCTCGGCCTTTTGGCTAAGATCAAGTGTAGTATCTGTTCTTATCAGTTTAATATCTGATATGTCCCTATAAGGGGGCAAATATTAAATGGATTTTTAGCACCGGAGCTGAGACGAGGGGCTTGCTCCGTCCACTCCACGCATCGACCCGGTATTGCAGTGCCTCCGGGGGCGGTGCACCCTTCTCCTGCCTTGTGTAAAACCAAAATACTGACCCAAACGCAGAGGTCGTCGCTCTGCCGGACGCCGGCCCGAAAAAGGCGCAGTCGAGGGGGGGCGGCCAGCTGAAGCCTCGAAGAAGGCAGCGAGATTTGCACTTTATGATTGGCAGACGAAGGGGATATTTGGGACCGGCATGGCTGTTAATGTGCCCTGCACTTCCCCTCCCTTTCTCCCATCGTCATCGAGAGCCCGAGTATTTCGGATGCTCGGTAGCCTGTGTCCAAAAGCCAGGCCTTCATTTCTCCGATTGGATAGAGCCTCTCAGAAGGTGGGGAGGGGACACTGCGGCGCCTCCGTAGGCCCGGCACGGTTGGCCAACACGGTGGAGGAACCGCAGCGTAGAAAGGATACAAGAAACTAAAACACCTCAAATGAAGCAAGAAAACCTGCTACAACTGCTAAATCGGTGAATAAAACACACTTACCTTCTCGTCTTTGGTCTGGTCAAGGTGGCAGTCCGGCAGAGGACAGGTAGGCAGTCCTCGGGACCAATGAATTCCTTGTTGCAAAAGTTTTTCAGCTACGGCAAAGTTGAAATTTTATTCCAAGGAATGAGGTGAATCTCCTCCCAGAAAAGCTGGTGACACAAAACGAAGCCCCAAACCGGCAAAGGTTTTAACCAGAAAGAGGAGGCCATTGCAGTCTTGCCAAAAGGCCGAGAAGCGATCGGCCACATTTCCCTCCCTTTCTCTCATCGTCATCGAGAGGCTACAAGAGCCCGAGTCGTTCGGTAGCCTCTGTCCAAAAGCCAGGCCTTCGTCTCTCCGCAGCCCGATTGGATAGAGCCTGCCATGACCTGGGAGGGGTAGGGGAACGGGCGTGGCCTGGTACTTGGGACTCGAGAGGCAGAGTGAGGCTTACCGTGAGGGTAGTGGCCGGGACGACTAGCTCGTCGGCGGCTCTGGAGGAGGGGCCCGTACTTATCGGGTTTCTCTTCATAACGTACAAGTCTTTCGCCTTTACTAAAGACTTCCGTGGAGAGGGACGCCAATGAGTTAAAACTATTTTTGGCAGGCTCTGCCGTGTGGCCGAGCCTCGTGCGTTTGTGAAAAGGAAATAAAACGCCGCCCCCGGCAAGGTTGAGCGGTGCGACGAGGCGCGCTCGGGAGGAGGTGCTGAGACTCAGCCGTTGTTATGCGCAGTTGAAACCACTGCGCCACGGCAGGGGGAGAACTGCTCCGGGAGGTGGGCGCTGGAAGCAACCAGCGGGGGTTATCGCTTCTCGGCCTTTTGGCTAAGATCAAGTGTAGTATCTGTTCTTATCAGTTTAATATCTGATATGTCCCCTATAAGGGGGCAACATATTAAATGGATTTTAGCACCGGGAGCTGAGACGAGGGGCTTGCTCCGTCCACTCCACGCATCGACCCGGTATTGCAGTGCCTCCGGGGCGGTGCACCCTTCTCCTGCCTTGTGTAAAACCAAAATACTGACCCAAACGCAGAGGTTCGTCGCTCTGCCGGACGCCGGCCCGAAAAAGGCGCCAGTCGAGGGGGGGCGGCCAGCTGAAGCCTCGAAGAAGGCAGCGAGATTTGCACTTTATGATTGGCAGACGACGAGGGGATATTTGGGACCGGCATGGCTGTTAAATGTGCCCTGCACTTCCCCTCCCTTTCTCCCACTCGTCATCGAGAGCCCGAGTATTTCGGATGCTGGTAGCCTGTGTCCAAAAGCCAGGCCTTCTTTCTCCGATTGGATAGAGCCTCTCAGAAGGTGGGGAGGGGACACTGCGGCGCCTCCGTAGGCCCGGCACGGTTGGCCAACACGGTGGAGGAACCGCAGCGTAGAAAGGATACAAGAAACTAAAACACCTCAAATGAAGCAAGAAAACCTGCTACAACTGCTAAATCGGTGAATAAAACACACTTACCTTCTCGTCTTTGGTCTGGTCAAGGTGGCAGTCCGGCAGAGGACAGGTAGGCAGTCCTCGGGAATGAATTCCTTGTTGCAAAAGTTTTCAGCTACGGCAAAGTTGAAATTTTATTCACAAGGAATGAGGTGAATCTCCTCCCAGAAAAGCTGGTGACACAAAACGAAGCCCCAAACGGCAAAGGTTTTAACCAGAAAGAGGAGGCCATTGCAGTCTTGGCCAAAAGGCCGAGAAGCGATCGGCCACATTTCCCCTCCCTTTCTCTCACTCGTCATCGAGAGGCTACAAGAGCCCGAGTCGTTCGGTAGCCTCTGTCCAAAAGCCAGGCCTTCGTCTCTCCGCAGCCCGATTGGATAGAGCCTGCCATGACCTGGGGAGGGGTAGGGGAACGGGCGTGGCCTGGTACTTGGGACTCGAGAGGCAGAGTGAGGCTTACCGTGAGGGTAGTGGCCGGGACGACTAGGCTCGGCGGCTCTGGAGGAGGGGCCCGTACTTACTCGGGTTTCTCTTCATAACGTACAAGTCTTTCGCCTTTTACTAAAGACTTCCGTGGGAGGGACGCCAATGAGTTAAAACTATTTTTGGCAGGCTCTGCCGTGTGGCCGAGCCTCGTGCGTTTGTGAAAAGGAAATAAAACGCCGCCCCCGGCAAGGTTGAGCGGTGCGACGAGGCGCGCTCGGGAGGAGGTGCTGAGACTCAGCCGTTGTTATGCGCAGTTGAAACCACTGCGCCACGGCAGGGGAGAACTGCTCCGGGAGGTGGGCGCTGGAAGCAACCAGCGGGGGTTATCGCTTCTCGGCCTTTTGGCTAAGACTGCGATCGCCTCCTGTGTCTGGATAAAACTTTTGCCTGTTTGTGGCGAAGTGTTACCAGGTTTTTGGGAGGATACTCACATTATTCCTTGTGAATAAAATTTCAACTTTGTTGTAGTTGAAATTGTTTCACACAAAGGAATTCATTGGTTCAGAGGACTGCTTACCTGTACTCTGCCGGAATAACATCTCGACCAGGCCAAACAAGACAAGGTAAGTGTGTTTTATTCACCTTTCTAACATTTTTAGTAGATTTTATGCTCTTTTTAGAGCATTCTTTTACCTTATTTTAGTTGACTTGGTTTTAGACTTTTAGGTGTTTTAGCTTCTTTTACCACTTTTACGTTGTGGTGCCTCCACCATGGCGGCCAACCATGCCGGCATGAGGAGGCACCACAGTGTCAGATTTACATTCAAAGAAAAAGATGGGAAAACCCTTGTTATGTCAAGGCTTGACTTCTCAAGGAAAATGATCCAGAACATTTTGAAATTCTCCCCGCAGGATATAAATTGTATTTTGACTCTGCCATTTGGAAAAGGTTTCGATGTGAGTTTTGTCTCTGCTGCCGTGTCAGAGATTTCTGGACACGCTTCGAAAATGAAAACCCCAGTTTACTGCATTTAATGTTGAGAAACTGACTGATAATGCCGCTAAAACGGTAATTGTCAGAATGTTCAATGAGACTGTGAATGCAGATGACATTTGTTTGTGGCTGGGCAGATTTTGCACTGTTAAAGGCCAGGCTACCAAAGTGAGAGATGAGGATGGCATCTGGAATTGCGCTTGGAGGGTCCCCATCCAACAATGGCAAGACCCTCAAGGCTTCCAGGGCCTGAAACATCTGCCATCCATGATAGTTCTGGGAAACAACAGGGGCTACATTCATTACCAGGGCCAGCCCAAACTCTGCCGCAAGTGGGTGAGAATGGGCACCTGGCAGAAGCGTGCCAGCAGATCATTTGTGGTAAATGTAGAGAAATTGGGCATACTTTCGAGGAATGCACCAATGGCAGAAAGTGCAATCTTTGTGGAGAAACAAACCACCTCTTCAGAGATTGCCCTAAGTCGTTTGCCAACAAATTAAAGGCAGCAAAGGCACAAAATGGCGGACAAGACGAAGCAGTTAGAGAGCTAATTGAAGAGGCTGGGCTGGAGAATTCAAATCTCCCGCCAAATCCTGTGATTGGAGGAGAAGGACCAGTAGAGGCGGGAGAAGGGGAGGGGCCTGCAGCTGCCCCACAAGTGGAGAACAGGGAGGAAGCAGTGGCAGTGCAGGCAGAAGGCGGAGCTAGCTCAGTGACTGGCTCAGAACAAAAATTTGGCCAGTCACAGAGTGATAGCGAGGATGTCCCCCTCCCCAATGCCCAGCCGGCCAAGAGACTAATTTCAGAATTGTCTTCTGAGTCTCCTGGAGCCTCGGAAAAGAGGGGAAGAGCTGAGAGCTACTCAGACAGTTCATCTGTGGAGGAGCCCAGAGTCTTCCCCTCCAATTCGCCTAATGAAGTCTCTTTTTTAACTATAGCTCTGCAATCAACCCCTAAGGACTCAAAGCTCAATGCACCCTGCGTCAGAGGCCAACTCCTAGAGTCCGAAAGGGAAATGGAGCTCAACCCCGTCATCTCTCACCCATGAGAATGAAGGAAGAGCTCCATTCACAAGAAATCCACTAACTGCTGTGTTTTTAAACATTTGAAATCCCCCTTTTTTTTTAGTCTTTTAAGATGTCATACCTGCAAATTTTAACCATACTCATGACACTCACCTTCTCAACTATCAATGTGAGGAGTGTGAAGTCGAGAGTTAGAGCCCAGATTGTTTTATCCTTTCTTAACTCTTTTAAGTCTGACGTGTTTTTAATACAGGAATGCGGCCTACCATTTTTAAAACACTACAGAGAATGGGAGGAGTTATGGCCACAAACGTCGATATGGAGCGGCTCAAATGAAAACAAAAATGATGGAGTGGCCATTTTAATAAAAACCCTCTAGTCTTGGTGAAGGGCAGCACTGTGGTGAGAGATGGTCGGGCACTTTTAACACACTTGACTTTTATGGGGAAGGATTTTAACGTCTTAAATATTTATGGCTTTAATGACAAGAACGACAGGTATGACCTTTTAGAAGACCTGCAGCCCCACATGCTAGGCAGGGCACCTTTAGTTGTAGGGGGGGATTTTAATTGTATTTTAAGCAGGAACGACAGGAGAAGAATAGGGGACGATTTTAAAGTGGACAAGACTTCAGTTTTACTTCAAAGCATATGCAGTGATTTTAGACTTGTGGACTGTTTTAAAACCATGCATCCCAGAGAGGAGGGCTTCACCTGGTTCAGTAGTGATGGCACCCGAGCCTCTCGCATAGACTACATTTTATCACGTGATTGCCCACCAACCGATGCTAGATTGGAACCTGTTTTCTTTTCTGATCACGCAATTCTTTCCTGCACCCTTTCACTCTCTTCCGGTGTGACGGCAGGAAGTGGTCTGTGGAAGCTCAATTGCTCCCTGTTAGAAGACAGGGAGCTAGTTAGGCTGTACAGGGAGCAATACCGAGAGTGGCAGACCCTTCAAGACTTTTACGATACACGTGCACAGTGGTGGGAAATGGTGAAGGGAAAGACAAAGACGTTTTACAGACGGAGGGAAAAGAAAGAAAAAGAGGGACACAGACGCATGTTGGACTGCAGAAACGGCTTCAGAGGTATTTTAAACTAATCCAACATGGAATGGATTTTAATGAAGAGATAAAACAAATTAAAACAGAGATGTCGGTTTTAGCAGAAATTAATAGCAAAGGTGTGATTTTAAGAAGCAAGGAAAGGGAATAGAGGAAGGAGAGAAGTGCACAAGATATTTTTTTAAGAAAATCGTAAATAAAGGGGGGCCATTGAGACTTAAAAAAGAAAACGGGTGCACAGCTGACACAACAGAGGAAATCAAAGAAACTGTCGAACATTTTTACCGTGAACTGTACGCATACAAAACTGTTAACGGGGACACCATGACCGAAGTTTTAAAATCCATTGACCAAGCAACAAACGACAACGTGCTTTAACCCAAGATTTTACGATACCGGAATTAAACAAATGCATCAAATCTTTTAAGACAGGGAAGTCGCCGGGAGAAGACGGGCTTCCCTTGGAATTTTATCTGACATTTTGGGACATTTTAGCACCAGACTTGCTTGCTGTTTTTATGGATTTTGAACAAATGGACCGACTTCCTGACAGCTTTAGAGCAGGGATAGTGACTCTCCTTCACAAAGACAAAGACAAGACGGACTTGAAAAATTGGAGACCTATCACACTCTTAAATTTGACTGTAAACTTTTAGTAAACTTTTAGCCTCACATGTCCTTGTTTTTAGAAGATCTGATTCACCCGATCAAGCCTGTGCCGTCCCGGGGAGGAAGATCACCGACAGCCTCGTACTGATCCGAGATACCATCTGTTACGAGAGACAGAAACATTCGGCTAGTAGTCCTGAATTTAGATTTTGAGAAAGCCTTTGATCGGGTCTCGCACCAGTACCTTTTCCAGGTACTGCAAAAAATGGGGTTCCCGAGAAGGTTTATAGCCTGGGTGGGACTGCTGTACCGGGAGATCAACAGCAAATTCATTGTTAACGGGCATCTGACAAGAGCAGTGGATATAAACTGCGGTGTCCGTCAGGGTTGTCCGTTATCTGCCCTCCTCTACGTTATCTGTATAGAACCACTGGCACAGACCTTGAGAAGGGACCAACGAATCCATGGGGTAGGAGTCCCAGGGAGCGGGGGACTCGAGACAAAATGTATTTATATATGGACGACATCAACATTTTATGCACTGACCTTTTATCTGTCAACAGGACGCTGGACTTGACTGACTGGTTCGGACAGGCCTCTGGGCAAAGCTGAACAGAAGACGAAGGACCCAAGCCCATTTTAGATGGAGGGAAACTGCAGACAAGTTAGAGGACTGACTTTAGAAGGAAAGGTTTTAATCATCAAAGCAGTGATTTACCTTTGCTTTACTCATCAGTTCTGTTTTATCCGCCTAGGAGAGTGATCTTAGACCTGGAACGAGCCATCTTTTATTTTTTGTGGGGCTCCAAGTGGGAAAGACTGAGACGAAGCGTGATGAAGAAGCCAAAGGAGAAAGGAGGAAAAGGAGTGCCAGACCTGCACTTGTTCCTAGGAAGCAGATACACAGCACTACACATGGCAACCGCCACAGCCCCATCCAGAAACCCCAAGACCGCAGCAATGACACGGTTCTGGATGGGGTCCTACCTCAGAAAACTTAAGATCTTACCACAAGTCTCAAAGTACCAGTGTCTTTTAACCTGCCACCAGCCTATGCTTTTATCCAGTCATTTTTAAGGCATTTTAACCTTGAGCAGGAGGAGTTGCAGGTTTTAACCACTCACCGCTCTCTCATTTCTGTTGTGCAGGAGCGGGAACCAGTGAGTCCAGTGCGCGGGCTTGCATTCGGCGAGCCCTCAACAGTTTGGCGCAACGTGAACCATCCAGCTCTTCCAAACAGACTCCGGGACCTGTCATGGATGGTGGCTCATGAGATCCTCCCAGTCAGGTCCGTAATGCACTCCGGGGCATGTCGGCGCACTCAACTTGCCCCGACCAGGTTGTGGCGCGCCTGAGTCGGTAAGGCATCTGCTCTGGGAGTGCAGCGCTGCCGTAGAACAGTGGGCAACGGCCGGCTCCTTGCAATTCCCGTACTTGCCAGCAAGGGAGGTCCTCACACCACAGCTGGTGCTGTACGGGGTGAGCCAAGGAAATCAGATACCAGCACGTACATTTGCCAAACAGTGGCTCACCCTAGCCGCCATCAAAGACGCCATATGGACCTCCAGAAACTTGCTGGCAAGAAAGCACATGCAGATCCCCCCCGTGGCTGTGATCCGGATGGCCGCAGCAACGGTCCAAACGGCCAGAGCTGCAGGCGGCGGGCCTAGGACACAGCCACAAAGAAGAATCGCCTCTGTGCCCATTCGGACGGAGGAGCCGGAGCCACACAAGGAAAGTTCAAGGCAGCGGCGGCCTGACCCTCCGGGTGAGGTTGGTGGGAAGGAGCTACAGGGTGAGGGTCTCCTCTGAGCGCCTGACAAGATCCCGAGAGTCCAAATCTGTTTGGGGGAGCTGAATGAGTTCCCCTTTGATAGGGACTCACTACACTCCTGCACAACAGTGGACTTGGAGAAGAGCTTTTATTATCCATTTATTTTTTGTGAGTTTTATTTTAACAAATGCACTCCGCTTGAAGACTTTTAACAGACACTCACAGACATGGACAAGCTGAAAACCATTTTATACCTTTAATTTATGACGTTATCTGTAATGCATTTTAAACACTTTTTTTAAATGTTGTTTTACAGAGAACATTTATCTATTTATTGACATGTTGTATTTTAAAAGGTAACTTGGAATTGACATATTATGAATCATGTTTGAATTGAGTGTCAATAAAATTTTTCTCAAAAGAAAAAAAAATCTGTTCTTATCAGTTTAATATCTGATATGTCCCCTATAAGGGGGCAACATATTAAATGGATTTTTAGCACCGGGAGCTGAGACGAGGGGCTTGCTCCGTCCACTCCACGCATCGACCCGGTATTGCAGTGCCTCCGGGGGCGGTGCACCCTTCTCCTGCCTTGTGTAAAACCAAAATACTGACCCAAACGCAGAGGTTCGTCGCTCTGCCGGACGCCGGCCCGAAAAAGGCGCCAGTCGAGGGGGGGCGGCCAGCTGAAGCCTCGAAGAAGGCAGCGAGATTTGCACTTTATGATTGGCAGACGACGAGGGGATATTTGGGACCGGCATGGCTGTTAAATGTGCCCTGCACTTCCCCTCCCTTTCTCCCACTCGTCATCGAGAGCCCGAGTATTTCGGATGCTCGGTAGCCTGTGTCCAAAAGCCAGGCCTTCATTTCTCCGATTGGATAGAGCCTCTCAGAAGGTGGGGAGGGGACACTGCGGCGCCTCCGTAGGCCCGGCACGGTTGGCCAACACGGTGGAGGAACCGCAGCGTAGAAAGGATACAAGAAACTAAAACACCTCAAATGAAGCAAGAAAACCTGCTACAACTGCTAAATCGGTGAATAAAACACACTTACCTTCTCGTCTTTGGTCTGGTCAAGGTGGCAGTCCGGCAGAGGACAGGTAGGCAGTCCTCGGGACCAATGAATTCCTTGTTGCAAAAGTTTTTCAGCTACGGCAAAGTTGAAATTTTATTCACAAGGAATGAGGTGAATCTCCTCCCAGAAAAGCTGGTGACACAAAACGAAGCCCCAAACCGGCAAAGGTTTTAACCAGAAAGAGGAGGCCATTGCAGTCTTGGCCAAAAGGCCGAGAAGCGATCGGCCACATTTCCCCTCCCTTTCTCTCACTCGTCATCGAGAGGCTACAAGAGCCCGAGTCGTTCGGTAGCCTCTGTCCAAAAGCCAGGCCTTCGTCTCTCCGCAGCCCGATTGGATAGAGCCTGCCATGACCTGGGGAGGGGTAGGGGAACGGGCGTGGCCTGGTACTTGGGACTCGAGAGGCAGAGTGAGGCTTACCGTGAGGGTAGTGGCCGGGACGACTAGGCTCGTCGGCGGCTCTGGAGGAGGGGCCCGTACTTACTCGGGTTTCTCTTCATAACGTACAAGTCTTTCGCCTTTTACTAAAGACTTCCGTGGAGAGGGACGCCAATGAGTTAAAACTATTTTTGGCAGGCTCTGCCGTGTGGCCGAGCCTCGTGCGTTTGTGAAAAGGAAATAAAACGCCGCCCCCGGCAAGGTTGAGCGGTGCGACGAGGCGCGCTCGGGAGGAGGTGCTGAGACTCAGCCGTTGTTATGCGCAGTTGAAACCACTGCGCCACGGCAGGGGGAGAACTGCTCCGGGAGGTGGGCGCTGGAAGCAACCAGCGGGGGTTATCGCTTCTCGGCCTTTTGGCTAAGATCAAGTGTAGTATCTGTTCTTATCAGTTTAATATCTGATATGTCCCCTATAAGGGGGCAACATATTAAATGGATTTTTAGCACCGGGAGCTGAGACGAGGGGCTTGCTCCGTCCACTCCACGCATCGACCCGGTATTGCAGTGCCTCCGGGGGCGGTGCACCCTTCTCCTGCCTTGTGTAAAACCAAAATACTGACCCAAACGCAGAGGTTCGTCGCTCTGCCGGACGCCGGCCCGAAAAAGGCGCCAGTCGAGGGGGGGCGGCCAGCTGAAGCCTCGAAGAAGGCAGCGAGATTTGCACTTTATGATTGGCAGACGACGAGGGGATATTTGGGACCGGCATGGCTGTTAAATGTGCCCTGCACTTCCCCTCCCTTTCTCCCACTCGTCATCGAGAGCCCGAGTATTTCGGATGCTCGGTAGCCTGTGTCCAAAAGCCAGGCCTTCATTTCTCCGATTGGATAGAGCCTCTCAGAAGGTGGGGAGGGGACACTGCGGCGCCTCCGTAGGCCCGGCACGGTTGGCCAACACGGTGGAGGAACCGCAGCGTAGAAAGGATACAAGAAACTAAAACACCTCAAATGAAGCAAGAAAACCTGCTACAACTGCTAAATCGGTGAATAAAACACACTTACCTTCTCGTCTTTGGTCTGGTCAAGGTGGCAGTCCGGCAGAGGACAGGTAGGCAGTCCTCGGGACCAATGAATTCCTTGTTGCAAAAGTTTTTCAGCTACGGCAAAGTTGAAATTTATTCACAAGGAATGAGGTGAATCTCCTCCCAGAAAAGCTGGTGACACAAAACGAAGCCCCAAACCGGCAAAGGTTTTAACCAGAAAGAGGAGGCCATTGCAGTCTTGGCCAAAAGGCCGAGAAGCGATCGGCCACATTTCCCCTCCCTTTCTCTCACTCGTCATCGAGAGGCTACAAGAGCCCGAGTCGTTCGGTAGCCTCTGTCCAAAAGCCAGGCCTTCGTCTCTCCGCAGCCCGATTGGATAGAGCCTGCCATGACCTGGGGAGGGGTAGGGGAACGGGCGTGGCCTGGTACTTGGGACTCGAGAGGCAGAGTGAGGCTTACCGTGAGGGTAGTGGCCGGGACGACTAGGCTCGTCGGCGGCTCTGGAGGAGGGGCCCGTACTTACTCGGGTTTCTCTTCATAACGTACAAGTCTTTCGCCTTTTACTAAAGACTTCCGTGGAGAGGGACGCCAATGAGTTAAAACTATTTTTGGCAGGCTCTGCCGTGTGGCCGAGCCTCGTGCGTTTGTGAAAAGGAAATAAAACGCCGCCCCGGCAAGGTTGAGCGGTGCGACGAGGCGCGCTCGGGAGGAGGTGCTGAGACTCAGCCGTTGTTATGCGCAGTTGAAACCACTGCGCCACGGCAGGGGGAGAACTGCTCCGGGAGGTGGGCGCTGGAAGCAACCAGCGGGGGTTATCGCTTCTCGGCCTTTTGGCTAAGATCAAGTGTAGTATCTGTTCTTATCAGTTTAATATCTGATATGTCCCCTATAAGGGGGCAACATATTAAATGGATTTTTAGCACCGGGAGCTGAGACGAGGGGCTTGCTCCGTCCACTCCACGCATCGACCCGGTATTGCAGTGCCTCCGGGGGCGGTGCACCCTTCTCCTGCCTTGTGTAAAACCAAAATACTGACCCAAACGCAGAGGTTCGTCGCTCTGCCGGACGCCGGCCCGAAAAAGGCGCCAGTCGAGGGGGGGCGGCCAGCTGAAGCCTCGAAGAAGGCAGCGAGATTTGCACTTTATGATTGGCAGACGACGAGGGGATATTTGGGACCGGCATGGCTGTTAAATGTGCCCTGCACTTCCCCTCCCTTTCTCCCACTCGTCATCGAGAGCCCGAGTATTTCGGATGCTCGGTAGCCTGTGTCCAAAAGCCAGGCCTTCATTTCTCCGATTGGATAGAGCCTCTCAGAAGGTGGGGAGGGGACACTGCGGCGCCTCCGTAGGCCCGGCACGGTTGGCCAACACGGTGGAGGAACCGCAGCGTAGAAAGGATACAAGAAACTAAAACACCTCAAATGAAGCAAGAAAACCTGCTACAACTGCTAAATCGGTGAATAAAACACACTTACCTTCTCGTCTTTGGTCTGGTCAAGGTGGCAGTCCGGCAGAGGACAGGTAGGCAGTCCTCGGGACCAATGAATTCCTTGTTGCAAAAGTTTTTCAGCTACGGCAAAGTTGAAATTTTATTCACAAGGAATGAGGTGAATCTCCTCCCAGAAAAGCTGGTGACACAAAACGAAGCCCCAAACCGGCAAAGGTTTTAACCAGAAAGAGGAGGCCATTGCAGTCTTGGCCAAAAGGCCGAGAAGCGATCGGCCACATTTCCCCTCCCTTTCTCTCACTCGTCATCGAGAGGCTACAAGAGCCCGAGTCGTTCGGTAGCCTCTGTCCAAAAGCCAGGCCTTCGTCTCTCCGCAGCCCGATTGGATAGAGCCTGCCATGACCTGGGGAGGGGTAGGGGAACGGGCGTGGCCTGGTACTTGGGACTCGAGAGGCAGAGTGAGGCTTACCGTGAGGGTAGTGGCCGGGACGACTAGGCTCGTCGGCGGCTCTGGAGGAGGGGCCCGTACTTACTCGGGTTTCTCTTCATAACGTACAAGTCTTTCGCCTTTTACTAAAGACTTCCGTGGAGAGGGACGCCAATGAGTTAAAACTATTTTTGGCAGGCTCTGCCGTGTGGCCGAGCCTCGTGCGTTTGTGAAAAGGAAATAAAACGCCGCCCCGGCAAGGTTGAGCGGTGCGACGAGGCGCGCTCGGGAGGAGGTGCTGAGACTCAGCCGTTGTTATGCGCAGTTGAAACCACTGCGCCACGGCAGGGGGAGAACTGCTCCGGGAGGTGGGCGCTGGAAGCAACCAGCGGGGGTTATCGCTTCTCGGCCTTTTGGCTAAGATCAAGTGTAGTATCTGTTCTTATCAGTTTAATATCTGATATGTCCCCTATAAGGGGGCAACATATTAAATGGATTTTTAGCACCGGGAGCTGAGACGAGGGGCTTGCTCCGTCCACTCCACGCATCGACCCGGTATTGCAGTGCCTCCGGGGGCGGTGCACCCTTCTCCTGCCTTGTGTAAAACCAAAATACTGACCCAAACGCAGAGGTTCGTCGCTCTGCCGGACGCCGGCCCGAAAAAGGCGCCAGTCGAGGGGGGGCGGCCAGCTGAAGCCTCGAAGAAGGCAGCGAGATTTGCACTTTATGATTGGCAGACGACGAGGGGATATTTGGGACCGGCATGGCTGTTAAATGTGCCCTGCACTTCCCCTCCCTTTCTCCCACTCGTCATCGAGAGCCCGAGTATTTCGGATGCTCGGTAGCCTGTGTCCAAAAGCCAGGCCTTCATTTCTCCGATTGGATAGAGCCTCTCAGAAGGTGGGGAGGGGACACTGCGGCGCCTCCGTAGGCCCGGCACGGTTGGCCAACACGGTGGAGGAACCGCAGCGTAGAAAGGATACAAGAAACTAAAACACCTCAAATGAAGCAAGAAAACCTGCTACAACTGCTAAATCGGTGAATAAAACACACTTACCTTCTCGTCTTTGGTCTGGTCAAGGTGGCAGTCCGGCAGAGGACAGGTAGGCAGTCCTCGGGACCAATGAATTCCTTGTTGCAAAAGTTTTTCAGCTACGGCAAAGTTGAAATTTTATTCACAAGGAATGAGGTGAATCTCCTCCCAGAAAAGCTGGTGACACAAAACGAAGCCCCAAACCGGCAAAGGTTTTAACCAGAAAGAGGAGGCCATTGCAGTCTTGGCCAAAAGGCCGAGAAGCGATCGGCCACATTTCCCCTCCCTTTCTCTCACTCGTCATCGAGAGGCTACAAGAGCCCGAGTCGTTCGGTAGCCTCTGTCCAAAAGCCAGGCCTTCGTCTCTCCGCAGCCCGATTGGATAGAGCCTGCCATGACCTGGGGAGGGGTAGGGGAACGGGCGTGGCCTGGTACTTGGGACTCGAGAGGCAGAGTGAGGCTTACCGTGAGGGTAGTGGCCGGGACGACTAGGCTCGTCGGCGGCTCTGGAGGAGGGGCCCGTACTTACTCGGGTTTCTCTTCATAACGTACAAGTCTTTCGCCTTTTACTAAAGACTTCCGTGGAGAGGGACGCCAATGAGTTAAAACTATTTTTGGCAGGCTCTGCCGTGTGGCCGAGCCTCGTGCGTTTGTGAAAAGGAAATAAAACGCCGCCCCCGGCAAGGTTGAGCGGTGCGACGAGGCGCGCTCGGGAGGAGGTGCTGAGACTCAGCCGTTGTTATGCGCAGTTGAAACCACTGCGCCACGGCAGGGGGAGAACTGCTCCGGGAGGTGGGCGCTGGAAGCAACCAGCGGGGGTTATCGCTTCTCGGCCTTTTGGCTAAGATCAAGTGTAGTATCTGTTCTTATCAGTTTAATATCTGATATGTCCCCTATAAGGGGGCAACATATTAAATGGATTTTTAGCACCGGGAGCTGAGACGAGGGGCTTGCTCCGTCCACTCCACGCATCGACCCGGTATTGCAGTGCCTCCGGGGGCGGTGCACCCTTCTCCTGCCTTGTGTAAAACCAAAATACTGACCCAAACGCAGAGGTTCGTCGCTCTGCCGGACGCCGGCCCGAAAAAGGCGCCAGTCGAGGGGGGGCGGCCAGCTGAAGCCTCGAAGAAGGCAGCGAGATTTGCACTTTATGATTGGCAGACGACGAGGGGATATTTGGGACCGGCATGGCTGTTAAATGTGCCCTGCACTTCCCCTCCCTTTCTCCCACTCGTCATCGAGAGCCCGAGTATTTCGGATGCTCGGTAGCCTGTGTCCAAAAGCCAGGCCTTCATTTCTCCGATTGGATAGAGCCTCTCAGAAGGTGGGGAGGGGACACTGCGGCGCCTCCGTAGGCCCGGCACGGTTGGCCAACACGGTGGAGGAACCGCAGCGTAGAAAGGATACAAGAAACTAAAACACCTCAAATGAAGCAAGAAAACCTGCTACAACTGCTAAATCGGTGAATAAAACACACTTACCTTCTCGTCTTTGGTCTGGTCAAGGTGGCAGTCCGGCAGAGGACAGGTAGGCAGTCCTCGGGACCAATGAATTCCTTGTTGCAAAAGTTTTTCAGCTACGGCAAAGTTGAAATTTTATTCACAAGGAATGAGGTGAATCTCCTCCCAGAAAAGCTGGTGACACAAAACGAAGCCCCAAACCGGCAAAGGTTTTAACCAGAAAGAGGAGGCCATTGCAGTCTTGGCCAAAAGGCCGAGAAGCGATCGGCCACATTTCCCCTCCCTTTCTCTCACTCGTCATCGAGAGGCTACAAGAGCCCGAGTCGTTCGGTAGCCTCTGTCCAAAAGCCAGGCCTTCGTCTCTCCGCAGCCCGATTGGATAGAGCCTGCCATGACCTGGGGAGGGGTAGGGGAACGGGCGTGGCCTGGTACTTGGGACTCGAGAGGCAGAGTGAGGCTTACCGTGAGGGTAGTGGCCGGGACGACTAGGCTCGTCGGCGGCTCTGGAGGAGGGGCCCGTACTTACTCGGGTTTCTCTTCATAACGTACAAGTCTTTCGCCTTTTACTAAAGACTTCCGTGGAGAGGGACGCCAATGAGTTAAAACTATTTTTGGCAGGCTCTGCCGTGTGGCCGAGCCTCGTGCGTTTGTGAAAAGGAAATAAAACGCCGCCCCCGGCAAGGTTGAGCGGTGCGACGAGGCGCGCTCGGGAGGAGGTGCTGAGACTCAGCCGTTGTTATGCGCAGTTGAAACCACTGCGCCACGGCAGGGGGAGAACTGCTCCGGGAGGTGGGCGCTGGAAGCAACCAGCGGGGGTTATCGCTTCTCGGCCTTTTGGCTAAGATCAAGTGTAGTATCTGTTCTTATCAGTTTAATATCTGATATGTCCCCTATAAGGGGGCAACATATTAAATGGATTTTTAGCACCGGGAGCTGAGACGAGGGGCTTGCTCCGTCCACTCCACGCATCGACCCGGTATTGCAGTGCCTCCGGGGGCGGTGCACCCTTCTCCTGCCTTGTGTAAAACCAAAATACTGACCCAAACGCAGAGGTTCGTCGCTCTGCCGGACGCCGGCCCGAAAAAGGCGCCAGTCGAGGGGGGGCGGCCAGCTGAAGCCTCGAAGAAGGCAGCGAGATTTGCACTTTATGATTGGCAGACGACGAGGGGATATTTGGGACCGGCATGGCTGTTAAATGTGCCCTGCACTTCCCCTCCCTTTCTCCCACTCGTCATCGAGAGCCCGAGTATTTCGGATGCTCGGTAGCCTGTGTCCAAAAGCCAGGCCTTCATTTCTCCGATTGGATAGAGCCTCTCAGAAGGTGGGGAGGGGACACTGCGGCGCCTCCGTAGGCCCGGCACGGTTGGCCAACACGGTGGAGGAACCGCAGCGTAGAAAGGATACAAGAAACTAAAACACCTCAAATGAAGCAAGAAAACCTGCTACAACTGCTAAATCGGTGAATAAAACACACTTACCTTCTCGTCTTTGGTCTGGTCAAGGTGGCAGTCCGGCAGAGGACAGGTAGGCAGTCCTCGGGACCAATGAATTCCTTGTTGCAAAAGTTTTTCAGCTACGGCAAAGTTGAAATTTTATTCACAAGGAATGAGGTGAATCTCCTCCCAGAAAAGCTGGTGACACAAAACGAAGCCCCAAACCGGCAAAGGTTTTAACCAGAAAGAGGAGGCCATTGCAGTCTTGGCCAAAAGGCCGAGAAGCGATCGGCCACATTTCCCCTCCCTTTCTCTCACTCGTCATCGAGAGGCTACAAGAGCCCGAGTCGTTCGGTAGCCTCTGTCCAAAAGCCAGGCCTTCGTCTCTCCGCAGCCCGATTGGATAGAGCCTGCCATGACCTGGGGAGGGGTAGGGGAACGGGCGTGGCCTGGTACTTGGGACTCGAGAGGCAGAGTGAGGCTTACCGTGAGGGTAGTGGCCGGGACGACTAGGCTCGTCGGCGGCTCTGGAGGAGGGGCCCGTACTTACTCGGGTTTCTCTTCATAACGTACAAGTCTTTCGCCTTTTACTAAAGACTTCCGTGGAGAGGGACGCCAATGAGTTAAAACTATTTTTGGCAGGCTCTGCCGTGTGGCCGAGCCTCGTGCGTTTGTGAAAAGGAAATAAAACGCCGCCCCCGGCAAGGTTGAGCGGTGCGACGAGGCGCGCTCGGGAGGAGGTGCTGAGACTCAGCCGTTGTTATGCGCAGTTGAAACCACTGCGCCACGGCAGGGGGAGAACTGCTCCGGGAGGTGGGCGCTGGAAGCAACCAGCGGGGGTTATCGCTTCTCGGCCTTTTGGCTAAGATCAAGTGTAGTATCTGTTCTTATCAGTTTAATATCTGATATGTCCCCTATAAGGGGGCAACATATTAAATGGATTTTTAGCACCGGGAGCTGAGACGAGGGGCTTGCTCCGTCCACTCCACGCATCGACCCGGTATTGCAGTGCCTCCGGGGGCGGTGCACCCTTCTCCTGCCTTGTGTAAAACCAAAATACTGACCCAAACGCAGAGGTTCGTCGCTCTGCCGGACGCCGGCCCGAAAAAGGCGCCAGTCGAGGGGGGGCGGCCAGCTGAAGCCTCGAAGAAGGCAGCGAGATTTGCACTTTATGATTGGCAGACGACGAGGGGATATTTGGGACCGGCATGGCTGTTAAATGTGCCCTGCACTTCCCCTCCCTTTCTCCCACTCGTCATCGAGAGCCCGAGTATTTCGGATGCTCGGTAGCCTGTGTCCAAAAGCCAGGCCTTCATTTCTCCGATTGGATAGAGCCTCTCAGAAGGTGGGGAGGGGACACTGCGGCGCCTCCGTAGGCCCGGCACGGTTGGCCAACACGGTGGAGGAACCGCAGCGTAGAAAGGATACAAGAAACTAAAACACCTCAAATGAAGCAAGAAAACCTGCTACAACTGCTAAATCGGTGAATAAAACACACTTACCTTCTCGTCTTTGGTCTGGTCAAGGTGGCAGTCCGGCAGAGGACAGGTAGGCAGTCCTCGGGACCAATGAATTCCTTGTTGCAAAAGTTTTTCAGCTACGGCAAAGTTGAAATTTTATTCACAAGGAATGAGGTGAATCTCCTCCCAGAAAAGCTGGTGACACAAAACGAAGCCCCAAACCGGCAAAGGTTTTAACCAGAAAGAGGAGGCCATTGCAGTCTTGGCCAAAAGGCCGAGAAGCGATCGGCCACATTTCCCCTCCCTTTCTCTCACTCGTCATCGAGAGGCTACAAGAGCCCGAGTCGTTCGGTAGCCTCTGTCCAAAAGCCAGGCCTTCGTCTCTCCGCAGCCCGATTGGATAGAGCCTGCCATGACCTGGGGAGGGGTAGGGGAACGGGCGTGGCCTGGTACTTGGGACTCGAGAGGCAGAGTGAGGCTTACCGTGAGGGTAGTGGCCGGGACGACTAGGCTCGTCGGCGGCTCTGGAGGAGGGGCCCGTACTTACTCGGGTTTCTCTTCATAACGTACAAGTCTTTCGCCTTTTACTAAAGACTTCCGTGGAGAGGGACGCCAATGAGTTAAAACTATTTTTGGCAGGCTCTGCCGTGTGGCCGAGCCTCGTGCGTTTGTGAAAAGGAAATAAAACGCCGCCCCCGGCAAGGTTGAGCGGTGCGACGAGGCGCGCTCGGGAGGAGGTGCTGAGACTCAGCCGTTGTTATGCGCAGTTGAAACCACTGCGCCACGGCAGGGGGAGAACTGCTCCGGGAGGTGGGCGCTGGAAGCAACCAGCGGGGGTTATCGCTTCTCGGCCTTTTGGCTAAGATCAAGTGTAGTATCTGTTCTTATCAGTTTAATATCTGATATGTCCCCTATAAGGGGGCAACATATTAAATGGATTTTTAGCACCGGGAGCTGAGACGAGGGGCTTGCTCCGTCCACTCCACGCATCGACCCGGTATTGCAGTGCCTCCGGGGGCGGTGCACCCTTCTCCTGCCTTGTGTAAAACCAAAATACTGACCCAAACGCAGAGGTTCGTCGCTCTGCCGGACGCCGGCCCGAAAAAGGCGCCAGTCGAGGGGGGGCGGCCAGCTGAAGCCTCGAAGAAGGCAGCGAGATTTGCACTTTATGATTGGCAGACGACGAGGGGATATTTGGGACCGGCATGGCTGTTAAATGTGCCCTGCACTTCCCCTCCCTTTCTCCCACTCGTCATCGAGAGCCCGAGTATTTCGGATGCTCGGTAGCCTGTGTCCAAAAGCCAGGCCTTCATTTCTCCGATTGGATAGAGCCTCTCAGAAGGTGGGGAGGGGACACTGCGGCGCCTCCGTAGGCCCGGCACGGTTGGCCAACACGGTGGAGGAACCGCAGCGTAGAAAGGATACAAGAAACTAAAACACCTCAAATGAAGCAAGAAAACCTGCTACAACTGCTAAATCGGTGAATAAAACACACTTACCTTCTCGTCTTTGGTCTGGTCAAGGTGGCAGTCCGGCAGAGGACAGGTAGGCAGTCCTCGGGACCAATGAATTCCTTGTTGCAAAAGTTTTTCAGCTACGGCAAAGTTGAAATTTTATTCACAAGGAATGAGGTGAATCTCCTCCCAGAAAAGCTGGTGACACAAAACGAAGCCCCAAACCGGCAAAGGTTTTAACCAGAAAGAGGAGGCCATTGCAGTCTTGGCCAAAAGGCCGAGAAGCGATCGGCCACATTTCCCCTCCCTTTCTCTCACTCGTCATCGAGAGGCTACAAGAGCCCGAGTCGTTCGGTAGCCTCTGTCCAAAAGCCAGGCCTTCGTCTCTCCGCAGCCCGATTGGATAGAGCCTGCCATGACCTGGGGAGGGGTAGGGGAACGGGCGTGGCCTGGTACTTGGGACTCGAGAGGCAGAGTGAGGCTTACCGTGAGGGTAGTGGCCGGGACGACTAGGCTCGTCGGCGGCTCTGGAGGAGGGGCCCGTACTTACTCGGGTTTCTCTTCATAACGTACAAGTCTTTCGCCTTTTACTAAAGACTTCCGTGGAGAGGGACGCCAATGAGTTAAAACTATTTTTGGCAGGCTCTGCCGTGTGGCCGAGCCTCGTGCGTTTGTGAAAAGGAAATAAAACGCCGCCCCCGGCAAGGTTGAGCGGTGCGACGAGGCGCGCTCGGGAGGAGGTGCTGAGACTCAGCCGTTGTTATGCGCAGTTGAAACCACTGCGCCACGGCAGGGGGAGAACTGCTCCGGGAGGTGGGCGCTGGAAGCAACCAGCGGGGGTTATCGCTTCTCGGCCTTTTGGCTAAGATCAAGTGTAGTATCTGTTCTTATCAGTTTAATATCTGATATGTCCCCTATAAGGGGGCAACATATTAAATGGATTTTTAGCACCGGGAGCTGAGACGAGGGGCTTGCTCCGTCCACTCCACGCATCGACCCGGTATTGCAGTGCCTCCGGGGGCGGTGCACCCTTCTCCTGCCTTGTGTAAAACCAAAATACTGACCCAAACGCAGAGGTTCGTCGCTCTGCCGGACGCCGGCCCGAAAAAGGCGCCAGTCGAGGGGGGGCGGCCAGCTGAAGCCTCGAAGAAGGCAGCGAGATTTGCACTTTATGATTGGCAGACGACGAGGGGATATTTGGGACCGGCATGGCTGTTAAATGTGCCCTGCACTTCCCCTCCCTTTCTCCCACTCGTCATCGAGAGCCCGAGTATTTCGGATGCTCGGTAGCCTGTGTCCAAAAGCCAGGCCTTCATTTCTCCGATTGGATAGAGCCTCTCAGAAGGTGGGGAGGGGACACTGCGGCGCCTCCGTAGGCCCGGCACGGTTGGCCAACACGGTGGAGGAACCGCAGCGTAGAAAGGATACAAGAAACTAAAACACCTCAAATGAAGCAAGAAAACCTGCTACAACTGCTAAATCGGTGAATAAAACACACTTACCTTCTCGTCTTTGGTCTGGTCAAGGTGGCAGTCCGGCAGAGGACAGGTAGGCAGTCCTCGGGACCAATGAATTCCTTGTTGCAAAAGTTTTTCAGCTACGGCAAAGTTGAAATTTTATTCACAAGGAATGAGGTGAATCTCCTCCCAGAAAAGCTGGTGACACAAAACGAAGCCCCAAACCGGCAAAGGTTTTAACCAGAAAGAGGAGGCCATTGCAGTCTTGGCCAAAAGGCCGAGAAGCGATCGGCCACATTTCCCCTCCCTTTCTCTCACTCGTCATCGAGAGGCTACAAGAGCCCGAGTCGTTCGGTAGCCTCTGTCCAAAAGCCAGGCCTTCGTCTCTCCGCAGCCCGATTGGATAGAGCCTGCCATGACCTGGGGAGGGGTAGGGGAACGGGCGTGGCCTGGTACTTGGGACTCGAGAGGCAGAGTGAGGCTTACCGTGAGGGTAGTGGCCGGGACGACTAGGCTCGTCGGCGGCTCTGGAGGAGGGGCCCGTACTTACTCGGGTTTCTCTTCATAACGTACAAGTCTTTCGCCTTTTACTAAAGACTTCCGTGGAGAGGGACGCCAATGAGTTAAAACTATTTTTGGCAGGCTCTGCCGTGTGGCCGAGCCTCGTGCGTTTGTGAAAAGGAAATAAAACGCCGCCCCCGGCAAGGTTGAGCGGTGCGACGAGGCGCGCTCGGGAGGAGGTGCTGAGACTCAGCCGTTGTTATGCGCAGTTGAAACCACTGCGCCACGGCAGGGGGAGAACTGCTCCGGGAGGTGGGCGCTGGAAGCAACCAGCGGGGGTTATCGCTTCTCGGCCTTTTGGCTAAGATCAAGTGTAGTATCTGTTCTTATCAGTTTAATATCTGATATGTCCCCTATAAGGGGGCAACATATTAAATGGATTTTTAGCACCGGGAGCTGAGACGAGGGGCTTGCTCCGTCCACTCCACGCATCGACCCGGTATTGCAGTGCCTCCGGGGGCGGTGCACCCTTCTCCTGCCTTGTGTAAAACCAAAATACTGACCCAAACGCAGAGGTTCGTCGCTCTGCCGGACGCCGGCCCGAAAAAGGCGCCAGTCGAGGGGGGGCGGCCAGCTGAAGCCTCGAAGAAGGCAGCGAGATTTGCACTTTATGATTGGCAGACGACGAGGGGATATTTGGGACCGGCATGGCTGTTAAATGTGCCCTGCACTTCCCCTCCCTTTCTCCCACTCGTCATCGAGAGCCCGAGTATTTCGGATGCTCGGTAGCCTGTGTCCAAAAGCCAGGCCTTCATTTCTCCGATTGGATAGAGCCTCTCAGAAGGTGGGGAGGGGACACTGCGGCGCCTCCGTAGGCCCGGCACGGTTGGCCAACACGGTGGAGGAACCGCAGCGTAGAAAGGATACAAGAAACTAAAACACCTCAAATGAAGCAAGAAAACCTGCTACAACTGCTAAATCGGTGAATAAAACACACTTACCTTCTCGTCTTTGGTCTGGTCAAGGTGGCAGTCCGGCAGAGGACAGGTAGGCAGTCCTCGGGACCAATGAATTCCTTGTTGCAAAAGTTTTCAGCTACGGCAAAGTTGAAATTTTATTCACAAGGAATGAGGTGAATCTCCTCCCAGAAAAGCTGGTGACACAAAACGAAGCCCCAAACCGGCAAAGGTTTTAACCAGAAAGAGGAGGCCATTGCAGTCTTGGCCAAAAGGCCGAGAAGCGATCGGCCACATTTCCCCTCCCTTTCTCTCACTCGTCATCGAGAGGCTACAAGAGCCCGAGTCGTTCGGTAGCCTCTGTCCAAAAGCCAGGCCTTCGTCTCTCCGCAGCCCGATTGGATAGAGCCTGCCATGACCTGGGGAGGGGTAGGGGAACGGGCGTGGCCTGGTACTTGGGACTCGAGAGGCAGAGTGAGGCTTACCGTGAGGGTAGTGGCCGGGACGACTAGGCTCGTCGGCGGCTCTGGAGGAGGGGCCCGTACTTACTCGGGTTTCTCTTCATAACGTACAAGTCTTTCGCCTTTTACTAAAGACTTCCGTGGAGAGGGACGCCAATGAGTTAAAACTATTTTTGCGACGAGGCGCGCTCGGGAGGAGGTGCTGAGACTCAGCCGTTGTTATGCGCAGTTGAAACCACTGCGCCACGGCAGGGGGAGAACTGCTCCGGGAGGTGGGCGCTGGAAGCAACCAGCGGGGGTTATCGCTTCTCGGCCTTTTGGCTAAGATCAAGTGTAGTATCTGTTCTTATCAGTTTAATATCTGATATGTCCCCTATAAGGGGGCAACATATTAAATGGATTTTTAGCACCGGGAGCTGAGACGAGGGGCTTGCTCCGTCCACTCCACGCATCGACCCGGTATTGCAGTGCCTCCGGGGGCGGTGCACCCTTCTCCTGCCTTGTGTAAAACCAAAATACTGACCCAAACGCAGAGGTTCGTCGCTCTGCCGGACGCCGGCCCGAAAAAGGCGCCAGTCGAGGGGGGGCGGCCAGCTGAAGCCTCGAAGAAGGCAGCGAGATTTGCACTTTATGATTGGCAGACGACGAGGGGATATTTGGGACCGGCATGGCTGTTAAATGTGCCCTGCACTTCCCCTCCCTTTCTCCCACTCGTCATCGAGAGCCCGAGTATTTCGGATGCTCGGTAGCCTGTGTCCAAAAGCCAGGCCTTCATTTCTCCGATTGGATAGAGCCTCTCAGAAGGTGGGGAGGGGACACTGCGGCGCCTCCGTAGGCCCGGCACGGTTGGCCAACACGGTGGAGGAACCGCAGCGTAGAAAGGATACAAGAAACTAAAACACCTCAAATGAAGCAAGAAAACCTGCTACAACTGCTAAATCGGTGAATAAAACACACTTACCTTCTCGTCTTTGGTCTGGTCAAGGTGGCAGTCCGGCAGAGGACAGGTAGGCAGTCCTCGGGACCAATGAATTCCTTGTTGCAAAAGTTTTTCAGCTACGGCAAAGTTGAAATTTTATTCACAAGGAATGAGGTGAATCTCCTCCCAGAAAAGCTGGTGACACAAAACGAAGCCCCAAACCGGCAAAGGTTTTAACCAGAAAGAGGAGGCCATTGCAGTCTTGGCCAAAAGGCCGAGAAGCGATCGGCCACATTTCCCCTCCCTTTCTCTCACTCGTCATCGAGAGGCTACAAGAGCCCGAGTCGTTCGGTAGCCTCTGTCCAAAAGCCAGGCCTTCGTCTCTCCGCAGCCCGATTGGATAGAGCCTGCCATGACCTGGGGAGGGGTAGGGGAACGGGCGTGGCCTGGTACTTGGGACTCGAGAGGCAGAGTGAGGCTTACCGTGAGGGTAGTGGCCGGGACGACTAGGCTCGTCGGCGGCTCTGGAGGAGGGGCCCGTACTTACTCGGGTTTCTCTTCATAACGTACAAGTCTTTCGCCTTTTACTAAAGACTTCCGTGGAGAGGGACGCCAATGAGTTAAAACTATTTTTGGCAGGCTCTGCCGTGTGGCCGAGCCTCGTGCGTTTGTGAAAAGGAAATAAAACGCCGCCCCGGCAAGGTTGAGCGGTGCGACGAGGCGCGCTCGGGAGGAGGTGCTGAGACTCAGCCGTTGTTATGCGCAGTTGAAACCACTGCGCCACGGCAGGGGGAGAACTGCTCCGGGAGGTGGGCGCTGGAAGCAACCAGCGGGGGTTATCGCTTCTCGGCCTTTTGGCTAAGATCAAGTGTAGTATCTGTTCTTATCAGTTTAATATCTGATATGTCCCCTATAAGGGGGCAACATATTAAATGGATTTTTAGCACCGGGAGCTGAGACGAGGGGCTTGCTCCGTCCACTCCACGCATCGACCCGGTATTGCAGTGCCTCCGGGGGCGGTGCACCTTCTCCTGCCTTGTGTAAAACCAAAATACTGACCCAAACGCAGAGGTCGTCGCTCTGCCGGACGCCGGCCGAAAAAGGCGCCAGTCGAGGGGGGGCGGCCAGCTGAAGCCTCGAAGAAGGCAGCGAGATTTGCACTTTATGATTGGCAGACGACGAGGGGATATTTGGGACCGGCATGGCTGTTAAATGTGCCCTGCACTTCCCCTCCCTTTCTCCCACTCGTCATCGAGAGCCCGAGTATTTCGGATGCTCGGTAGCCTGTGTCCAAAAGCCAGGCCTTCATTTCTCCGATTGGATAGAGCCTTCAGAAGGTGGGGAGGGGACACTGCGGCGCCTCCGTAGGCCCGGCACGGTTGGCCAACACGGTGGAGGAACCGCAGCGTAGAAAGGATACAAGAAACTAAAACACCTCAAATGAAGCAAGAAAACCTGCTACAACTGCTAAATCGGTGAATAAAACACACTTACCTTCTCGTCTTTGGTCTGGTCAAGGTGGCAGTCCGGCAGAGGACAGGTAGGCAGTCCTCGGGACCAATGAATTCCTTGTTGCAAAAGTTTTTCAGCTACGGCAAAGTTGAAATTTTATTCACAAGGAATGAGGTGAATCTCCTCCCAGAAAAGCTGGTGACACAAAACGAAGCCCCAAACCGGCAAAGGTTTTAACCAGAAAGAGGAGGCCATTGCAGTCTTGGCCAAAAGGCCGAGAAGCGATCGGCCACATTTCCCCTCCCTTTCTCTCACTCGTCATCGAGAGGCTACAAGAGCCCGAGTCGTTCGGTAGCCTCTGTCCAAAAGCCAGGCGTCTCTCCGCAGCCCGATTGGATAGAGCCTGCCATGACCTGGGGAGGGGTAGGGGAACGGGCGTGGCCTGGTACTTGGGACTCGAGAGGCAGAGTGAGGCTTACCGTGAGGGTAGTGGCCGGGACGACTAGGCTCGTCGGCGGCTCTGGAGGAGGGGCCCGTACTTACTCGGGTTTCTCTTCATAACGTACAAGTCTTTCGCCTTTTACTAAAGACTTCCGTGGAGAGGGACGCCAATGAGTTAAAACTATTTTTGGCAGGCTCTGCCGTGTGGCCGAGCCTCGTGCGTTTGTGAAAAGGAAATAAAACGCCGCCCCCGGCAAGGTTGAGCGGTGCGACGAGGCGCGCTCGGGAGGAGGTGCTGAGACTCAGCCGTTGTTATGCGCAGTTGAAACCACTGCGCCACGGCAGGGGGAGAACTGCTCCGGGAGGTGGGCGCTGGAAGCAACCAGCGGGGGTTATCGCTTCTCGGCCTTTTGGCTAAGATCAAGTGTATCTGTTCTTATCAGTTTAATATCTGATATGTCCCCTATAAGGGGGCAACATATTAAATGGATTTTTAGCACCGGGAGCTGAGACGAGGGGCTTGCTCCGTCCACTCCACGCATCGACCCGGTATTGCAGTGCCTCCGGGGGCGGTGCACCCTTCTCCTGCCTTGTGTAAAACCAAAATACTGACCCAAACGCAGAGGTCGTCGCTCTGCCGGACGCCGGCCCGAAAAAGGCGCCAGTCGAGGGGGGGCGGCCAGCTGAAGCCTCGAAGAAGGCAGCGAGATTTGCACTTTATGATTGGCAGACGACGAGGGGATATTTGGGACCGGCATGGCTGTTAAATGTGCCCTGCACTTCCCCTCCCTTTCTCCCACTCGTCATCGAGAGCCCGAGTATTTCGGATGCTCGGTAGCCTGTGTCCAAAAGCCAGGCCTTCATTTCTCCGATTGGATAGAGCCTCTCAGAAGGTGGGGAGGGGACACTGCGGCGCCTCCGTAGGCCCGGCACGGTTGGCCAACACGGTGGAGGAACCGCAGCGTAGAAAGGATACAAGAAACTAAAACACCTCAAATGAAGCAAGAAAACCTGCTACAACTGCTAAATCGGTGAATAAAACACACTTACCTTCTCGTCTTGGTCTGGTCAAGGTGGCAGTCCGGCAGAGGACAGGTAGGCAGTCCTCGGGACCAATGAATTCCTTGTTGCAAAAGTTTTTCAGCTACGGCAAAGTTGAAATTTATTCACAAGGAATGAGGTGAATCTCCTCCCAGAAAAGCTGGTGACACAAAACGAAGCCCCAAACCGGCAAAGGTTTTAACCAGAAAGAGGAGGCCATTGCAGTCTTGGCCAAAAGGCCGAGAAGCGATCGGCCACATTTCCCTCCCTTTCTCTCACTCGTCATCGAGAGGCTACAAGAGCCCGAGTCGTTCGGTAGCCTCTGTCCAAAAGCCAGGCCTTCGTCTCTCCGCAGCCCGATTGGATAGAGCCTGCCATGACCTGGGGAGGGGTAGGGGAACGGGCGTGGCCTGGTACTTGGGACTCGAGAGGCAGAGTGAGGCTTACCGTGAGGGTAGTGGCCGGGACGACTAGGCTCGTCGGCGGCTCTGGAGGAGGGGCCCGTACTTACTCGGGTTTCTCTTCATAACGTACAAGTCTTTCGCCTTTTACTAAAGACTTCCGTGGAGAGGGACGCCAATGAGTTAAAACTATTTTTGGCAGGCTCTGCCGTGTGGCCGAGCCTCGTGCGTTTGTGAAAAGGAAATAAAACGCCGCCCCCGGCAAGGTTGAGCGGTGCGACGAGGCGCGTCGGGAGGAGGTGCTGAGACTCAGCCGTTGTTATGCGCAGTTGAAACCACTGCGCCACGGCAGGGGAGAACTGCTCCGGGAGGTGGGCGCTGGAAGCAACCAGCGGGGGTTATCGCTTCTCGGCCTTTTGGCTAAGATCAAGTGTAGTATCTGTTCTTATCAGTTTAATATCTGATATGTCCCCTATAAGGGGGCAACATATTAAATGGATTTTTAGCACCGGGAGCTGAGACGAGGGGCTTGCTCCGACTCCACGCATCGACCCGGTATTGCAGTGCCTCCGGGGGCGGTGCACCCTTCTCCTGCCTTGTGTAAAACCAAAATACTGACCCAAACGCAGAGGTTCGTCGCTCTGCCGGACGCCGGCCCGAAAAAGGCGCCAGTCGAGGGGGGGCGGCCAGCTGAAGCCTCGAAGAAGGCAGCGAGATTTGCACTTTATGATTGGCAGACGACGAGGGGATATTTGGGACCGGCATGGCTGTTAAATGTGCCCTGCACTTCCCCTCCCTTTCTCCCACTCGTCATCGAGAGCCCGAGTATTTCGGATGCTCGGTAGCCTGTGTCCAAAAGCCAGGCCTTCATTTCTCCGATTGGATAGAGCCTCTCAGAAGGTGGGGAGGGGACACTGCGGCGCCTCCGTAGGCCCGGCACGGTTGGCCAACACGGTGGAGGAACCGCAGCGTAGAAAGGATACAAGAAACTAAAACACCTCAAATGAAGCAAGAAAACCTGCTACAACTGCTAAATCGGTGAATAAAACACACTTACCTTCTCGTCTTTGGTCTGGTCAAGGTGGCAGTCCGGCAGAGGACAGGTAGGCAGTCCTCGGGACCAATGAATTCCTTGTTGCAAAAGTTTTTCAGCTACGGCAAAGTTGAAATTTTATTCACAAGGAATGAGGTGAATCTCCTCCCAGAAAAGCTGGTGACACAAAACGAAGCCCCAAACCGGCAAAGGTTTTAACCAGAAAGAGGAGGCCATTGCAGTCTTGGCCAAAAGGCCGAGAAGCGATCGGCCACATTTCCCCTCCCTTTCTCTCACTCGTCATCGAGAGGCTACAAGAGCCCGAGTCGTTCGGTAGCCTCTGTCCAAAAGCCAGGCCTTCGTCTCTCCGCAGCCCGATTGGATAGAGCCTGCCATGACCTGGGGAGGGGTAGGGGAACGGGCGTGGCCTGGTACTTGGGACTCGAGAGGCAGAGTGAGGCTTACCGTGAGGGTAGTGGCCGGGACGACTAGGCTCGTCGGCGGCTCTGGAGGAGGGGCCCGTACTTACTCGGGTTTCTCTTCATAACGTACAAGTCTTTCGCCTTTTACTAAAGACTTCCGTGGAGAGGGACGCCAATGAGTTAAAACTATTTTTGGCAGGCTCTGCCGTGTGGCCGAGCCTCGTGCGTTTGTGAAAAGGAAATAAAACGCCGCCCCCGGCAAGGTTGAGCGGTGCGACGAGGCGCGCTCGGGAGGAGGTGCTGAGACTCAGCCGTTGTTATGCGCAGTTGAAACCACTGCGCCACGGCAGGGGGAGAACTGCTCCGGGAGGTGGGCGCTGGAAGCAACCAGCGGGGGTTATCGCTTCTCGGCCTTTTGGCTAAGATCAAGTGTAGTATCTGTTCTTATCAGTTTAATATCTGATATGTCCCCTATAAGGGGGCAACATATTAAATGGATTTTTAGCACCGGGAGCTGAGACGAGGGGCTTGCTCCGTCCACTCCACGCATCGACCCGGTATTGCAGTGCCTCCGGGGGCGGTGCACCCTTCTCCTGCCTTGTGTAAAACCAAAATACTGACCCAAACGCAGAGGTCGTCGCTCTGCCGGACGCCGGCCCGAAAAAGGCGCCAGTCGAGGGGGGCGGCCAGCTGAAGCCTCGAAGAAGGCAGCGAGATTTGCACTTTATGATTGGCAGACGACGAGGGGATATTTGGGACCGGCATGGCTGTTAAATGTGCCCTGCACTTCCCCTCCCTTTCTCCCACTCGTCATCGAGAGCCCGAGTATTTCGGATGCTCGGTAGCCTGTGTCCAAAAGCCAGGCCTTCATTTCTCCGATTGGATAGAGCCTCTCAGAAGGTGGGGAGGGGACACTGCGGCGCCTCCGTAGGCCCGGCACGGTTGGCCAACACGGTGGAGGAACCGCAGCGTAGAAAGGATACAAGAAACTAAAACACCTCAAATGAAGCAAGAAAACCTGCTACAACTGCTAAATCGGTGAATAAAACACACTTACCTTCTCGTCTTTGGTCTGGTCAAGGTGGCAGTCCGGCAGAGGACAGGTAGGCAGTCCTCGGGACCAATGAATTCCTTGTTGCAAAAGTTTTTCAGCTACGGCAAAGTTGAAATTTTATTCACAAGGAATGAGGTGAATCTCCTCCCAGAAAAGCTGGTGACACAAAACGAAGCCCCAAACCGGCAAAGGTTTTAACCAGAAAGAGGAGGCCATTGCAGTCTTGGCCAAAAGGCCGAGAAGCGATCGGCCACATTTCCCTCCCTTTCTCTCACTCGTCATCGAGAGGCTACAAGAGCCCGAGTCGTTCGGTAGCCTCTGTCCAAAAGCCAGGCCTTCGTCTCTCCGCAGCCCGATTGGATAGAGCCTGCCATGACCTGGGGAGGGGTAGGGGAACGGGCGTGGCCTGGTACTTGGGACTCGAGAGGCAGAGTGAGGCTTACCGTGAGGGTAGTGGCCGGGACGACTAGGCTCGTCGGCGGCTCTGGAGGAGGGGCCCGTACTTACTCGGGTTTCTCTTCATAACGTACAAGTCTTTCGCCTTTTACTAAAGACTTCCGTGGAGAGGGACGCCAATGAGTTAAAACTATTTTTGGCAGGCTCTGCCGTGTGGCCGAGCCTCGTGCGTTTGTGAAAAGGAAATAAAACGCCGCCCCCGGCAAGGTTGAGCGGTGCGACGAGGCGCGCTCGGGAGGAGGTGCTGAGACTCAGCCGTTGTTATGCGCAGTTGAAACCACTGCGCCACGGCAGGGGGAGAACTGCTCGGGAGGTGGGCGCTGGAAGCAACCAGGGGGTTATCGCTTCTCGGCCTTTTGGCTAAGATCAAGTGTAGTATCTGTCTTATCAGTTTTATGATATGTCCCTATAAGGGGGCAACATATTAAATGGATTTTTAGCACCGGGAGCTGAGACGAGGGGCTTGCTCCGTCCACTCCACGCATCGACCCGGTATTGCAGTGCCTCCGGGGGCGGTGCACCTTCTCCTGCCTTGTGTAAAACCAAAATACTGACCCAAACG
>NW_024044516.1:0-27159 GCF_014851395.1 Micropterus salmoides | reverse complement strand
TACACGTGCACAGTGGTGGGAAATGGTGAAGGGAAAGACAAAAGACGTTTTACAGACAGGCAGGGAAAAGAAAGAAAAAGAGGGACAACAGACGCATGTGGGACTGCAGAAACGGCTTCAGAGGTATTTAAACTAATCCAACATGGAATGGATTTTAATGAAGAGATAAAACAAATTAAAACAGAGATGTCGGTTTTAGCAGAAATTAATAGCAAAGGGTGATTTAAGAAGCAAGGAAAGGGAAATAGAGAAAGGAGAGAAGTGCACAAGATATTTTTTAAGAAAATCGTAAATAAAGGGGGGGCCATGTTGAGACTTAAAAAGAAAACGGGTGCACAGCTGACACAACAGAGGAAATCAAAGAAACTGTCGAACATTTTTACCGTGAACTGTACGCAGAAAAAAACTGTTAACGGGGACACCATGACCGAAGTTTTAAATCCATGACCAAGCAACAAACGACAACGTGCTTTTAACCAAGATTTTATGATACCTGAATAAACAAATGCATCAAATTTTAAGACAGGGAAGTCGCCGGGAGAAGACGGGCTTCCCTTGGAATTTTATCTGACATTTTGGGACATTTTAGCACCAGACTTGCTTGCTGTTTTTATGGATTTGAACAAATGGACCGACTTCCTGACAGCTTTAGAGTAGGGATAGTGACTCTCCTTCACAAATACAAAGACAAGACGGACTTGAAAAATTGGAGACCTATCACACACTTTTAGTAAACTATTAGCCTCACGCATGACCTTGTTTTTAGAAGATCTGATTCACCCGGATCAAGCCTGTGCCGTCCCGGGGAGGAAGATCACTGACAGCCTCGTACTGATCCGAGATACCATCTGTTACGCGAGAGACAGAAACATTCGGCTAGAAGTCCTGAACTTAGATTTTGAGAAAGCCTTTGATCGGGTGTTACGAACCTCCAGTGGAAAGTCCAGGGGATGAGGAGGTTAGTGACAATAATAGAATCATTCCAGGTTGAAGGAAGCCAGGAGACAGCTTTTACAGGTCATACGCGTTTTATTTACAATAAGGAGAAAAAAAAAAGCTAAGGTACCCTCAGGGAGGGTCTACAAAAACAACTTCCCAAAACAAGGAAGCGCCCACAAATGCCACAAATGAGAAAACAACACAGGATACAATAACGAATTTCACCCTCCCTCCACTGAGGGAGTGAACCCCACCACAAGGTTCAGACTTATCAACTCCCGCTGATTGTAAACTGGGGACAGGTGTGCGCCTAGCCTCCTGGCTGCAACATTAGAGGGGGGAAGGCAGGACCTGCAGAGCACAGACGAGCAGCAGTACACAGACACAGGGCTCAAGGGCCGTAACACTCCCCCCCCATAAAATCAAACTAGGGGTTTGACCAATTCAGTCACCACTTGCTTTTTTTCTTTCCTACACCCGGCAAAAAAAAAAAAAAAACACTCCCACCCACTCTCAAACATCTTTCCCCAGAAGATGAAGGAATCTCACCGCGGGACAACGCGTCGGCTATTACGTTGTCAGCCCTTTCTTATGCCGGATCTCTAAGTTGTAACCCTGCACCAACAGAGCCCACTCATCAGGCGTTGGTTGTGGTTATACATCCGGGACAGGAAAACTAGAGGGTTATGATCTGTGAAGACAACAACTGGCGAGGACTATAACCAACATAGACTCCAAAATGCTGCAGAGCGAACAGCAATGTGAGGGTTTCCTTCTCTATGGTGGAGTAGTTTAGCTGATGTTTTTTAAACTTGACAGAGAAGTAGCTAATCGGATGGCACACATCTCCTGTTCCATCCTGCAACAGCAGCGCCGGTGGCACTTGCGTCAACCTCGAGCTTAAAGGGGAGAGAGAGGTTAGGTGCGGCCAGGACTGGGCACAACAAAGGAGAGATTTCACGCCTCAAAAGCATGTTGACACTCATCTGTCCACACAAACGGGACTGTGGGACTACATAAGCTAGTCAGGGGGGCGACAACTACTGAGAAGTTCCTACAAAAACACCTGTAATATCCAGCCATACCAAGGAAACGACGGAGTTCACGTCTGGTCGCGGGGGCTGGGTAGGTTAACACAGCAGAAACCTTGGCGTTAACAGGACAGACTTGGCCGTGGCCTACCTCTTTACCCAAGTATGTCACCGTGGCCTTTCCAAACTCACACTTAGCCAAGTTTAGTGTCAGTGACGCTGCTGCTAACCTCTGGAACACCGCAGCCAAAGTAGACAGGTGACCAGCCCAGTCGGCTGAGTACACTACCACATCGTCTAAGTAAACATTGCAGTTTGGGACAGTCCCCAATACCATATGCATCATTCGTTGGAATGTTGCAGGCGCATTCCTCATTCCGAAGGCCATAACGGTGTACTGCATGAAGTTATCTGGGGTAACAAACGCAGAGATTGGATGCACGAGGGGTTAATGGCACCTGCCAGTACCCCTTTAGCAGGTCTAGCTTAGTGATGTACTCCGCGGGACCAATACTATCTATGCAGTCCTCCATCCTGGGCATCGGGAACGAGTCTGGGACGGTCACTGCATTTACCTTACGAAAGTCTGTGCAGAAACGTGGTGTACCGTCGGACTTAGGAGTAAGTAAACATGGCGAAACTCCATGGGCTACAGCTGGGTCGGGCTAACCCATTTCGTACCATGTAATCAACTGCCTCTTTCATCATTTCTCTCTTAGCCAGCGGACAACGATATGCATGCTGCTTTATGGGGGCAGCTGTCCCAATGTCGATATCGTGACGCAGTACAGTGGTCTGGGATGGCACATCGCTAAACAGGGGAGATGAGAGGTTATCAACACCATTATATCATCACGTTGTCTCGGGGGGAGGTAGGACAAATGTGCCTCTAGGCTAGACAAGAGCTTTGAATTGGGCAAGCTACCACCCTGGTGACCTTCATCGAGCCCTGCTAAGCCATCATCAGGTTCAGCCCGCCACAAACTAAGGAAACTTGTCTGCTTCTCCTGAGCCGCTTCTCTGGAATGATAGGGCTTCAACATATTAATGTGACACAGGCGTCTCTTTCTTTTACGGTCAGGTGTGTGAATGATGTAATCAGTCCCCGAAACCTTGTTTTCCACCACATAGGGTCCGGAAAAACGGGCAGTGAGGGCAGCTCCAAGCACAGGCAGTAAAACCAACACTTGTTCTCCTGGTTTAAATTGCCGTTCGACTGCTTTTCTGTCAAACCGCTGCTTCATGCCTTCTTGTGCCAGAGCTAAAGCCTTCTTTGCCAAGGAGGTGGCACGGTGCAACCGCTCTCTGTTCTGGGACACAAAATCCAATACATTCATTTTCGGTAAGGAGCCAGACACTAACTGCTCCTTCAACACCTTAAGTGGTCCCCGCACGTTATGACCAAAAAACGAGCTCAGCTGGACTGAACCCCAAAGACTCCTGCCTAGCATCGCGCACAGCAAAGAGCATGTATGGCACACCCTCATCCCAGTCTCTTCCTGTGTCATAGCAGAATTTCTTCAACGCGAACTTGAGCGTCTGGTGCCAACGCTCAAGCGCACCTTGTGATTCCGGGTGATAAGCGCTAGAAACAGAGTGTGAAATTCCCAGTGCTTGCAACGTCTGACGGAAAGTCTTGGAAAGGAAGTTGGTACCTTGGTCGGTTTGTACAACTTTCGGCAGTCCAAAGGTGGTGAAGAATTTTGTGAGAGCTTTCATGATGGCGGGAGCGGTAATTTTTCTTAAGGGCACAGCCTCAGGAAAACGGGTGGACACGCACATCACAGTTAGCAGAAACTGGTTCCCTGACTTAGTTCTAGGCAAGGGACCAACACAATCCACAATGACATGCTCAAATGGTTCACCAACAGCAGGAACTGGATGCAGTGGGGCAGGTGGCACGATCTGGTTTGGTTTCCCCACGATCTGGCATGTACTGCAAGTTCTGCAGTAGCGCGCTACATCGGCCTTCATGCCTGGCCAGAAAAAATGTCTAAGCACATGGTTGTAAGTCTTGGCGACGCCTTGGTGACCCGACCACAAGTGCTCATGTGCTAGCTCTAGTACATGCCGGCGCCACCCCACCGGAACTACAAACTGATAAACAGTGTCGCGAACCCCAGTCAGATCGTCGGCCGTCCCACCATGAGGAACCCACTTGCGCATTAACACTTCATCCTCAACAAGAAAATGCTGCTGACTTGCTCGCTCACTAGCATCACACCCAGCTGCAGCAAAACATTTCGCCAGGGAGGAGCATTGATAAGGACCTCGCGGGTTAATGGCAAGGTTATCTCAGGAACAGTGACTGAGGAGGCAGCATTTACAGGCACCTGTGTTAGACGGTTCTCTGCCCCACCTCTAGAGGGCAATTGGTCCTCCCTAAACACAGAGGGGAACAATGAATCTGAAAGATCCACCCCTTTGGTCTGCTTACACGCTTGCCCTAGTCAACACACTGACCGAAAACACTCCAGGGTGCTTTTGAACCAACTCATCAGATTCAACTTCAGGGATAGGAGTATCCACCACCTCTGGGTCTGGAAAAACCTTTCCACCAGCAATGTCATTTCCTAGGATAAAATCTACACCATCAACAGGAAAATGAGACCGAACAGCGACGGGAAAGAAACCAGACACTAGCTTGAACTGCACATGAATAGAATGTAAAGGAGCAGGTACAAAGCTCATCCCGATACCTCGAACTACAGTGCTCACATCACGGGCAGATTGAGGGTTCAATGGCAGTACGCTAGCTAAGATAAATGAGCGTGAGCCACCTGTGTCCCTCAGCACTGTGACTGGGCGCTGATCATCAGGTTTACCGGTGAGGGATACCAGACCCTGGGAAATAAAAGGCCTGAAGCATTCGTCAGGTTCCCCTACAGCCAGCTGACGATCACAGGGAGACACAGTCTTAATCAACCCAACTCCTTTTGGCGGTTTAGCCACTGGAGGCTGGGGCTTTCGTTTATAGAGAGCACACTCTGCAATTTTACGCTTGTCCACCTGTGCCACTGAGCCAACACGAGTACCCTGAGTAGTGCTGGGCTTCCTTACAGCATCATCACAAGGGGACGAGTAATGTCTGATAGACGTGTTCTTGTGTGTCAAGGCAAACTCATCAGCAAGCGTAGCTGCCTGCTGCAGTGTGGTTACTTTCTGTTCGTTGAGATAAACAACAGTCTTTTCCGACACACAGTTCTTGAACGCTTCCAACAGCATCAGCTCGCGAACTGAGGAGAAATCATCGGCTTTACATGCAGCACACCACCGATCAAACAAAATCCCTTGTTCTCTAGCGAAAACAATGTAAGTCTGGCCTACCCCTTTTCTGAGAGCTCTGAAATGTTGCCTGTACGCCTCTGGCACCAGCTCATACACCCGCAAGATGGCGCTCTCAATTTTTTCATAGGAGAGACTATCCTGCACAGACAGTGATGAGCAAGCCTCCTGAGCTTTCCCTGACAGTTTACACTGTAGCAGGATGGCCCACACGTCTTTTGGCCACCTCAGGGCAAAAGCAATGCGCTCAAAAGCAGTGAAATAGCTCTCAATGTCAGTCTCACGAAAGACAGGGACTAGAGAAATGTGTTTACTTACATCAAAGGTACTAGGGAGGGCAGATCCTGATGACCCAGTACCGGCAGCGGTGGCTGAGAACTGCGCTGACCGCAGCTCCAACTCGCGCATTCTAATGGCGGTTTCTGCCTCCAACTTCTTTAGCTCCAACTCCCTCCTGAGCTGGTGCTCGTGTTTCGCGCTCCTCCCGCTCCAAATGGAGCCGAGCCAAACGAACCTTCAACCGTGCGTCCTCTCTAGAGGTAGGGGAGGACTCCACGGACAATGGATAATATCTTGGCAGGGTGAACTGCTTATCCCCGCCCGGCTTCACACCGAGTGTATCCGCTGCATCAGGTGGCGTGGCCACATCCTCCGCCACGGAAGCAGACTGCCTCGCTGCTGCCCCAGCGGGCAAATCTGTCAAACTCAAGACACCGCTCTGCACTAACCCGTCAGTCACAGCGGCCCGCAACTCTGCTTTAACCAGAGAGCTAGACACAGAAAACCCATAATGTTTAGCGATAGCAAACAGATCAGCTTTCTTACATCCATCCAGCTGCCCTAGCGTAGGTTTGGCTACAAACCCCTCCAAACAAAACACAGCCATCTTTGCTGCAATTGCTACCTGGCTAACATCAACGGAAGCAGTAACACCACACAACAGTGTAAGACAACAACAAGTGTACGCAGACAAAATACAACCGCATCGGCTACAGAACAGTCACACACCAGCTTCCTCAAAAGAGCAACCCCTTCCCCAGGGCCCTGCCGACCCAAAACTTAGCCTAAGCTGTCTTCTGGGGCATGCCGGGCTCGAGGCGACTTTAAAGGCGAAACTTCGGCGACCAGGGCCCCGAAAGCCTACCTCCGACAGGGAACTCGCTCCCCACCCAGGATTTGCCCCGAAAATAATAAAGGAAAAATAACAACCAAGTGCCCGATGGAAAGACTGCTGGGCAGCCTAGCTGGACACTTCTAACTAGCTGGGGAAAGGTCTACCCTGGAAAAACTGGACAGTGGAAACCCACACGCAACAGTCAATGTAAACAGTTCCAACACGAATACAAACAATAAGTGCTTCCCCACAACCCAGAATGTTTGGGAAAAAGGATCCCGGACGAGCCCCCAAATTGTTACGAACCTCCAGTGGAAAGTCCAGGGGATGAGGAGGTTAGTGAAAATAATAGAATCATTCCAGGTTGAAGGAAGCCAGGAGACAGCTTTTACAGGTCATACGCGTTTTATTTACAATAAGGAGAAAAAAAAAAGCTAAGGTACCCTCAGGGAGGGTCTACAAAAACAACTTCCCAAAACAAGGAAGCGCCCACAAATGCCAAAAATGAGAAAACAACACAGGATGCAATAACGAATTTCACCCTCCCTCCACTGAGGGAGTGAACCCCACCACAAGGTTCAGACTTATCACTTGCTGCACTGTCGTTTCACCCAGCTCACCCAGCTCACCATGCCGTCTGCACTCCCCACTCTCCGCACCCAGTCTGCCTGCTTTCTGCTCCTTATACCGGCTCCTGCACTCCCGCTGATTGTAAACTGGGGACAGGTGTGCACCCTAGCCTCCAGGCTGCAACATTAGAGGGGGGAAGGGCAGGACCTGCAGAGCACAGACGAGCAGCAGTACACAGACACAGGGCTCAAGGTCCGTAACATCGGGTCTCGCACCAGTACCTTTTCCAGGTACTGCAAAAAATGGGGTTCCCGAGAAGGTTTATACCATTGGCACAGACCTTGAGAAGGGACCAACGAATCCATGGGGTAGGAGTCCCAGGGAGCGGGGGACTCGAGACAAAATGTATTTTATATATGGACGACATCAACATTTTATGCACTGACCTTTTATCTGTCAACAGGACGCTGGACTTGACTGACTGGTTCGGACAGGCCTCTGGGTCAAAGCTGAACAGAAGCAAGACCCAAGCCCATTTTTATGGACCGTGGACAGCGACTGAGACGACAGGACTCCCCCTGACTGTGACCCAGACTGACCAAAAAATACTTGGGATCAGGTTTGATAGGGAGGGGGAGGGGAAAACCAATTGGGCAGACATAGTAGGGAAAGTCAGGCAGAGACTAGGGTACTGGACACTTAGAGGACTGACTTTAGAAGGAAAGGTTTTAATCATCAAAGCAGTGATTTTACCTTTGCTTTTACTCATCAGTTCTGTTTTTATCCCGCCTAGGAGAGTGATCTTAGACCTGGAACGAGCCATCTTTTATTTTTTGTGGGGCTCCAAGTGGGAAAGACTGAGACGAAGCGTGATGAAGAAGCCAAAGGAGAAAGGAGGAAAAGGAGTGCCAGACCTGCACTTGTTCTTAGGAAGCAGATACACAGCACTACACATGGCAACCGCCACAGCCCCATCCAGAAACCCCAAGACCGCAGCAATGACACGGTTCTGGATGGGGTCCTACCTCAGAAAACTTAAGATCTTACCCACAAGTCTCAAAGTACCAGTGTCTTTTAACCTGCCACCAGCCTATGCTTTTATCCAGTCATTTTTAAGGCATTTTAACCTTGAGCAGGAGGAGTTGCAGGTTTAAACCACTCACCGCTCTCTCATTTCTGTTGTGCAGGAGCGGGAACCAGTGAGTCCAGTGCGCGGGCTTGCATTCGGCGAGCCCTCAACAGTTTGGCGCAACGTGAACCATCCAGCGCTTCCAAACAGACTCCGGGACCTGTCATGGATGGTGGCTCATGAGATCCTCCCAGTCAGGTCCGTAATGCACTCCCGGGGCATGTCGGCGCACTCAACTTGCCCCCGACCAGGTTGTGGCGCGCCTGAGTCGGTAAGGCATCTGCTCTGGGAGTGCAGCGCTGCCGTAGAACAGTGGGCAACGGCCGGCTCCTTGCAATTCCCGTACTTGCCAGCAAGGGAGGTCCTCACACCACAGCTGGTGCTGTATGGGGTGAGCCAAGGAAATCAGATACCAGCACGTACATTTGCCAAACAGTGGCTCACCCTAGCCGCCATCAAAGACGCCATATGGACCTCCAGAAACTTGCTGGCAAGAAAGCACATGCAGATCCCCCCCGTGGCTGTGATCCGGATGGCCGCAGCAACAGCCCAAACGGCCAGAGCTGCAGGCGGCGGGCCTAGGACACAGCCACAAAGAAGAATCGCCTCTGTGCCCATTCGGACGGAGGAGCCGGAGCCACACAAGGAAAGTTCAAGGCAGCGGCGGCCTGACCCTCCAGGTGAGGTTGGTGGGAAGGAGCTACAGGGTGAGGGTCTCCTCTGAGCGCCTGGACAAGATCCCGAGAGACCAAATCTGTTTGGGGGAGCTGAATGAGTTCCCCTTTGATAGGGACTCACTACACTCCTGCACAACAGTGGACTTGGAGAAGAGCTTTTATTATCCATTTATTTTTTGTGAGTTTTATTTTAACAAATGCACTCCGCTTTGAAGACATTTTAACAGAGACACTCACTGACATGGACAAGCTGAAAACCATTTTATACCTTTAATTTATGACGTTATCTGTAATGCATTTTAAACACCTTTTTAAATGTTGTTTTACAGAGAACATTTATCTATTTATTGACGTGTTGTATTTTAAAAAGTAACTTGGAATTGACATATTATGAATCATGGTTGAATTGAGTGTCAATAAAATTTTTCTCAAAAGAAAAAAAAATCTGTTCTTATCAGATACTACGCGAGAATCGCTTCTCAGCCACAAACAGGCAAAAGTTTTATAAAGACACAGGAGGCGATCGCAGTCTTAGCCAAAAGGCCAAGTGTTACCAGGTTTTTGGGAGGATACTCACATTATTCCTTGTGAAGAAAATTTCAACTTTGTTGTAGTTGAAATTGTTGCACACAAAGGAATTCATTGGTTCAGAGGACTGCTTACCTGTACTCTGCCAGAATAACATCTCGACCAGGCCAAACAAGACAAGGTAAGTGTGTTTTATTCACCTTTCTAACATTTCTAGTAGCTTTTATTGCTCTTTTTAGAGCATTCTTTTACCTTATTTTAGTTGACTTGGTTTTAGACTATTTTAGGTGTTTTAGCTTCCTTTTATCACTTTTACGTTGTGGTGCCTCCACCATGCCGGCCAACCATGCCGGCATGAGGAGGCACCACAGTGTCTGATGGGAAAACCCTTGTTATGTCAAGGCTTGACTTCTCCAGGAAAATGATTCAGAACATTTTGAAATTCCCCACAGGATATAAATTGCATTTTGACTCTGCCATTTGGAAAGGGATTTGATGTGAGTTTTTCTCTGCTGCCGTGTTCAGAGATTTCTGGACATGCTTCGCAAACGAAAAACCCCAGTTTACTGCATTTAACGTTGAGAAACTGACTGATAATGCCGCTAAAACGGTAATTGTCAGAATGTTCAATGAGACTGTGAATGCAGATGACATTTGTTTGTGGCTGGGCAGATTTTGCACTGTTAAAGGCCAGGCTACCAAAGTGAGAGATGAGGATGGCATCTGGAATTGCGCTTGGAGGGTCCCCATCCAACAATGGCAAGACCCTCAAGGCTTCCAGGGCCTGAAACATCTGCCATCCATGATAGTTCTGGGAAACAACAGGGGCTACATTCATTACCAGGGCCAGCCCAAACTCTGCCGCAAGTGTGGTGAGAATGGGCACCTGGCAGAAGCGTGCCAGCAGATCATTTGTGGTAAATGTAGAGAAATTGGGCATACTTTCGAGGAATGCACCAATGGCAGAAAGTGCAATCTTTGTGGAGAAACAAACCACCTCTTCAGAGATTGCCCGGGAGAAGGGGAGGGGCCTGCAGCTGCCCCACAAGTGGAGAACAGGGAGGAAGCAGTGGCAGTGCAGGCAGAAGGCGGAGCTAGCTCAGTGACTGGCTCAGAACAAAAATTTGGCCAGTCACAGAGTGATATCGAGGATGTCCCCCTCCCCAATGCCCAGCCGGCCAAGAGACTAATTTCAAAGAGGGGAAGAGCTGAGAGCTACTCAGACAGTTCATCTGTGGAGGAGCCCAGAGGCTTCCCCTCCAATTCGCCTAATGAAGTCTCTTTTTTAACTATAGCTCTGCAATCAACCCCTAAGGACTCAAAGCTCAATGCAACCCTGCGTCAGAGGCCAACTCCTAGAGTCCGAAAGGGAAATGGAGCTCAACCCCGTCATCTCTCACCCGTGAGAATGAAGGAAGAGCTCCATTCACAAGAAATTCACTAACTGCTGTTTTTTTTAAACATTTGAAATCCCCCTTTTTTTAGTCTTTTAAGATGTCATACCTGCAAATTTTAACCATACTCATGACACTCACCTTCTCAACTATCAATGTGAGGAGTGTGAAGTCGAGAGTTAGAGCCCAGATTGTTTTATCCTTTCTTAACTCTTTTAAGTCTGATGTGTTTTTAATACAGGAATGCGGCCTACCATTTTTAAAACACTACAGAGAATGGGAGGAGTTATGGCCACAAACGTCGATATGGAGCGGCTCAAATGAAAACAAAAATGATGGAGTGGCCATTTTAATAAAAAACCCTCTAGTCTTGGTGAAGGGCAGCACTGTGGTGAGAGATGGTCGGGCACTTTTAACACACTTGACTTTTATGGGGAAGGATTTTAACGTCTTAAATATTTATGGCTTTAATGACAAGAACGACAGGTATGACCTTTTAGAAGACTTGCAGCCCCACAAGCTAGGCAGGGCACCTTTAGTTGTAGGGGGGATTTTAATTGTATTTAAGCAGGAACGATAGGAGAAGAATAGGGGACGATTTTAAAGTGGACAAGACTTCATTTTACTTCAAAGCATATGCCGTGATTTTAGACTTGTGGACTGTTTTAAAACCATGCATCCCAGAGAGGAGGGCTTCACCTGGTTCAGTAGTGATGGCACCCGAGCCTCTCGCATAGACTACATTTTATCACGTGATTGCCCACCAACCGATGCTAGATTGGAACCTGTTTTCTTTTCTGATCACGCAATTCTTTCCTGCACCCTTTCACTCTCTTCCGGTGTGACGGCAGGAAGTGGTCTGTGGAAGCTCAATTGCTCCCTGTTAGAAGACAGGGAGCTAGTTAGGCTGTACAGGGAGCAATATCGAGAGTGGCAGACCCTTCAAGACTTTTACGATACACGTGCACAGTGGTGGGAAATGGTGAAGGGAAAGACAAAGACGTTTTACAGACAGGCAGGGAAAAGAAAGAAAAAGAGGGACAACAGACGCATGTTGGGACTGCAGAAACGGCTTCAGAGGTATTTTAAACTAATCCAACATGGAATGGATTTTAATGAAGAGATAAAACAAATTAAAACAGAGATGTCGGTTTTAGCAGAAATTAATAGCAAAGGTGTGATTTTAAGAAGCAAGGAAAGGGAAATAGAGGAAGGAGAGAAGTGCACAAGATATTTTTTTAAGAAAATCGTAAAAAAGGGGGGGCCATGTTGAGACTTAAAAAAAGAAAACGGGTGCACAGCTGACACAACAGAGGAAATCAAAGAAACTGTCGAACATTTTTACCGTGAACTGTACGCAGAAAAAACTGTTAACGGGGACACCATGACCGAAGTTTTAAAATCCATGACCGAGCACAAACGACAACGTGCTTTTAACCCAAGATTTTACGATACCTGAATTAAACAAATGCATCAAATCTTTTAAGACAGGGAAGTCGCCGGGAGAAGACGGGCTTCCCTTGGAATTTTATCTGACATTTTGGGACATTTTAGCACCAGACTTGCTTGCTGTTTTTATGGATTTTGAACAAATGGACCGACTTCCTGACAGCTTTAGAGTAGGGATAGTGACTCTCCTTCACAAAGACAAAGACAAGACGGACTTGAAAAATTGGAGACCTATCACACTCTTAAATTTTGACTGTAAACTTTTTAGTAAACTATTAGCCTCACGCATGTCCTTGTTTTTAGAAGATCTGATTCACCCGGATCAAGCCTGTGCCGTCCCGGGGAGGAAGATCACCGACAGCCTCGTACTGATCCGAGATACCATCTGTTACGCGAGAGACAGAAACATTCGGCTAGTAGTCCTGAATTTAGATTTTGAGAAAGCCTTTGATCGGGTCTCGCACCAGTACCTTTTCCAGGTACTGCAAAAAATGGGGTTCCCGAGAAGGTTTATAGCCTGGGTGGGACTGCTGTACCGGGAGATCAACAGCAAATTCATTGTTAACGGGCATCTGACAAGAGCAGTGGATATAAACTGCGGTGTCCGTCAGGGTTGTCCGTTATCTGCCCTCCTCTACGTTATCTGTATAGAACCATGGCACAGACCTTGAGAAGGGACCAACGAATCCATGGGGTAGGAGTCCCAGGGAGCGGGGGACTCGAGACAAAATGTATTTTATATATGGACGACATCAACATTTTATGCACTGACCTTTTATCTGTCAACAGGACGCTGGACTTGACTGACTGGTTCGGACAGGCCTCTGGGTCAAAGCTGAACAGAAGCAAGACCCAAGCCCATTTTTATGGACCGTGGACAGCGACTGAGAGACAGGACTCCCCCTGACTGTGACCCAGACTGACCAAAAAATACTTGGGATCAGGTTTGATAGGGAGGGGGAGGGGAAAACAAATTGGGCAGACATAGTAGGGAAAGTCAGGCAGAGACTAGGGTACTGGACACTTAGAGGACTGACTTTAGAAGGAAAGGTTTTAATCATCAAAGCAGTGATTTTACCTTTGCTTTTACTCATCAGTTCTGTTTTTATCCCGCCTAGGAGAGTGATCTTAGACCTGGAACGAGCCATCTTTTATTTTTTGTGGGGCTCCAAGTGGGAAAGACTGAGACGAAGCGTGATGAAGAAGCCAAAGGAGAAAGGAGGAAAAGGAGTGCCAGACCTGCACTTGTTCCTAGGAAGCAGATACACAGCACTACACATCGCAACCGCCACAGCCCCATCCAGAAACCCCAAGACCGCAGCAATGACACGGTTCTGGATGGGGTCCTACCTCAGAAAACTTAAGATCTTACCCACAAGTCTCAGCGGCGGCCTGACCCTCCGGGTGAGGTTGGTGGGAAGGAGCTACAGGGTGAGGGTCTCCTCTGAGCGCCTGCACAAGATCCCGAGAGTCCAAATCTTTTTGGGGAGCTGAATGAGTTCCCCTTTGATAGGGACTCACTACACTCCTGCACAACAGTGGACTTGGAGAAGAGCTTTTATTATCCATTTATTTTTTGTGAGTTTTATTTTAACAAATGCACTCCGCTTTGAAGACATTTTAACAGACACTCACAGATATGGACAAGCTGAAAACCATTTTATACCTTTAATTTATGACGTTATCTGTAATGCATTTTAAACACTTTTTTTAAATGTTGTTTTACAGAGAACATTTATCTATTTATTGACATGTTGTATTTTAAAAGGTAACTTGGAATTGACATATTATGAATCATGTTTGAATTGAGTGTCAATAAAATTTTTCTCAAAAGAAAAAAATCTGTTCTTATCAGTTTAATATCTGATATGTCCCCTATAAGGGGGCAACATATTAAATGGATTTTTAGCACCGGGAGCTGAGACGAGGGGCTTGCTCCGTCCACTCCACGCATCGACCCGGTATTGCAGTGCCTCCGGGGGCGGTGCACCCTTCTCCTGCCTTGTGTAAAACCAAAATACTGACCCAAACGCAGAGGTTCGTCGCTCTGCCGGACGCCGGCCCGAAAAAGGCGCCAGTCGAGGGGGGGCGGCCAGCTGAAGCCTCGAAGAAGGCAGCGAGATTTGCACTTTATGATTGGCAGACGACGAGGGGATATTTGGGACCGGCATGGCTGTTAAATGTGCCCTGCACTTCCCCTCCCTTTCTCCCACTCGTCATCGAGAGCCCGAGTATTTCGGATGCTCGGTAGCCTGTGTCCAAAAGCCAGGCCTTCATTTCTCCGATTGGATAGAGCCTCTCAGAAGGTGGGGAGGGGACACTGCGGCGCCTCCGTAGGCCCGGCACGGTTGGCCAACACGGTGGAGGAACCGCAGCGTAGAAAGGATACAAGAAACTAAAACACCTCAAATGAAGCAAGAAAACCTGCTACAACTGCTAAATCGGTGAATAAAACACACTTACCTTCTCGTCTTTGGTCTGGTCAAGGTGGCAGTCCGGCAGAGGACAGGTAGGCAGTCCTCGGGACCAATGAATTCCTTGTTGCAAAAGTTTTTCAGCTACGGCAAAGTTGAAATTTTATTCACAAGGAATGAGGTGAATCTCCTCCCAGAAAAGCTGGTGACACAAAACGAAGCCCCAAACCGGCAAAGGTTTTAACCAGAAAGAGGAGGCCATTGCAGTCTTGGCCAAAAGGCCGAGAAGCGATCGGCCACATTTCCCCTCCCTTTCTCTCACTCGTCATCGAGAGGCTACAAGAGCCCGAGTCGTTCGGTAGCCTCTGTCCAAAAGCCAGGCCTTCGTCTCTCCGCAGCCCGATTGGATAGAGCCTGCCATGACCTGGGGAGGGGTAGGGGAACGGGCGTGGCCTGGTACTTGGGACTCGAGAGGCAGAGTGAGGCTTACCGTGAGGGTAGTGGCCGGGACGACTAGGCTCGTCGGCGGCTCTGGAGGAGGGGCCCGTACTTACTCGGGTTTCTCTTCATAACGTACAAGTCTTTCGCCTTTTACTAAAGACTTCCGTGGAGAGGGACGCCAATGAGTTAAAACTATTTTTGGCAGGCTCTGCCGTGTGGCCGAGCCTCGTGCGTTTGTGAAAAGGAAATAAAACGCCGCCCCCGGCAAGGTTGAGCGGTGCGACGAGGCGCGCTCGGGAGGAGGTGCTGAGACTCAGCCGTTGTTATGCGCAGTTGAAACCACTGCGCCACGGCAGGGGGAGAACTGCTCCGGGAGGTGGGCGCTGGAAGCAACCAGCGGGGGTTATCGCTTCTCGGCCTTTTGGCTAAGATCAAGTGTAGTATCTGTTCTTATCAGTTTAATATCTGATATGTCCCCTATAAGGGGGCAACATATTAAATGGATTTTTAGCACCGGGAGCTGAGACGAGGGGCTTGCTCCGTCCACTCCACGCATCGACCCGGTATTGCAGTGCCTCCGGGGGCGGTGCACCCTTCTCCTGCCTTGTGTAAAACCAAAATACTGACCCAAACGCAGAGGTCGTCGCTCTGCCGGACGCCGGCCCGAAAAAGGCGCCAGTCGAGGGGGGGCGGCCAGCTGAAGCCTCGAAGAAGGCAGCGAGATTTGCACTTTATGATTGGCAGACGACGAGGGGATATTTGGGACCGGCATGGCTGTTAAATGTGCCCTGCACTTCCCCTCCCTTTCTCCCACTCGTCATCGAGAGCCCGAGTATTTCGGATGCTCGGTAGCCTGTGTCCAAAAGCCAGGCCTTCATTTCTCCGATTGGATAGAGCCTCTCAGAAGGTGGGGAGGGGACACTGCGGCGCCTCCGTAGGCCCGGCACGGTTGGCCAACACGGTGGAGGAACCGCAGCGTAGAAAGGATACAAGAAACTAAAACACCTCAAATGAAGCAAGAAAACCTGCTACAACTGCTAAATCGGTGAATAAAACACACTTACCTTCTCGTCTTTGGTCTGGTCAAGGTGGCAGTCCGGCAGAGGACAGGTAGGCAGTCCTCGGGACCAATGAATTCCTTGTTGCAAAAGTTTTTCAGCTACGGCAAAGTTGAAATTTTATTCACAAGGAATGAGGTGAATCTCCTCCCAGAAAAGCTGGTGACACAAAACGAAGCCCCAAACCGGCAAAGGTTTTAACCAGAAAGAGGAGGCCATTGCAGTCTTGGCCAAAAGGCCGAGAAGCGATCGGCCACATTTCCCCTCCCTTTCTCTCACTCGTCATCGAGAGGCTACAAGAGCCCGAGTCGTTCGGTAGCCTCTGTCCAAAAGCCAGGCCTTCGTCTCTCCGCAGCCCGATTGGATAGAGCCTGCCATGACCTGGGGAGGGGTAGGGGAACGGGCGTGGCCTGGTACTTGGGACTCGAGAGGCAGAGTGAGGCTTACCGTGAGGGTAGTGGCCGGGACGACTAGGCTCGTCGGCGGCTCTGGAGGAGGGGCCCGTACTTACTCGGGTTTCTCTTCATAACGTACAAGTCTTTCGCCTTTTACTAAAGACTTCCGTGGAGAGGGACGCCAATGAGTTAAAACTATTTTTGGCAGGCTCTGCCGTGTGGCCGAGCCTCGTGCGTTTGTGAAAAGGAAATAAAACGCCGCCCCCGGCAAGGTTGAGCGGTGCGACGAGGCGCGCTCGGGAGGAGGTGCTGAGACTCAGCCGTTGTTATGCGCAGTTGAAACCACTGCGCCACGGCAGGGGGAGAACTGCTCCGGGAGGTGGGCGCTGGAAGCAACCAGCGGGGGTTATCGCTTCTCGGCCTTTTGGCTAAGATTGAGTAAGAGGAGGATCTGTTGACAGTCTACAATGACATCGTCAGCTAACTCACAGCAGGTGCATGCCGTGCTGAAAAATACGCTTAGGTTTGTGTGGAACAGTACCGACGAGTTAATGGAGAGAAAGATTTTTGGACAAGCCATTCTGTTTGGAGCTCTGTGCCTCAAGATTGACGACCTTCTGTGTCTGCAGAAAAACGCCACGGACAAGTATTACGACGTCACGTTTTACACCGTTACCAAGATGGAGGAGGTGAAAGGATTAGCACTTCGATTGGCAGACGGATTGCTGAAAAACTTCAGGGTGCTCAGCCTGTGTCGTACTGGTGAGCGCATTGTGACTGTGCACATTTACAACCCTTGGGTGTCAGAGGAAGCAACCAGGTATTTTCTTGCCAGGTACGTGACTGTGTTAACAAGTATGGGAGACATTAAGGATGTGCTGGGGATATGGACCGGAAAACGGCAATTCCGGGTCATGCTGAAGGAAGACCCGAATGGTTATGATGGTTTTTGCCATCCCCCCGCTACCTTCACCATTGGCTCCCATAGAGGTTTCCTAGTCTATGGGGGTCAGCCGCTGTACTGCAGGCAATGTGCTTCATATGGACACCTGGCAAGGTCTTGCAGGCAGGTGCGGTGCAGAAACTGTGATAGTTTGGGACACACCATGAGAAATTGTGATCAGCCAAAAAAATGTAGTTTATGTGGGCTGGAAGGACATTTATTTGGGCATTGCCCAGAAGTGGGGTCTTCGTATGCACGTGCTGCCAGACGGGAGTCGGTGGCCCCAGGTGCGCAACACAGGGATGGACCCGCATGTGACGACCCACGCTCCACATCCTTAAGAGCAATTGAGGACGTAATTGCCGAGCTCACGGGAGGAGTGGTGGAGACAAAGGGGGCAGATGCACTGGAGGTGGTGTCAGTCCAGGCAGAGAGCGAGGACGCCTGGGGGAAGCAGGGGGGGGAAGCTGAGAGTTTGGAGGAGGCTTCTTCTGTTATTGAGTGGGTCGCGGGGAAGAAAGGAGGAAAAAGTAAGAGAAAGAGGGCAAAGACGAGCTTGTTGCTTTCACCACCATCCTCTCCTCTGCTCGTTGAGGCGAACAGGTTTGGGGTACTTGTTTCTGAGGTTTGGGAAGAAATGCAGGAGGGAAAGGAGACTGGACAGGTGCATGAGATCACTGACAATGCGGCAAAGGAGGGGGGCAGCGCTGCGGCAGCTGTGGACGATTGCCTGGAGAGTGAGGAAGCTGGGGAGGCGTTAACCCAGAAAGGCATGACTGCATCGTCCAGTAGTAAGGTTCCAGCTAGCGGTGTCCCAGGAGAGCCTCCCTGCATAGCTGTATTCTCCTCGGATGCTCCTCCTGCCCCGAGAAGCTGCCCCGTACTCTCAGAAGATAGCCCTTCCAGTTCAGAGTGCTCTTTCCCACTGAAGGAGCCAGATGAGGAGGACTTTCTGCCATGATTGGTGGAAAGAGCAACGTGAGTGAGCATACTGTTTTGGGCTCCTTTTTTTTCTGTCACTTCCTCCATTTTTCTTTTTTTTGCATAGTCTGTCTTTATTTCATATATTAACTATAAATGTGAGGGGGTTGAGAAATGCATCAAAGAGAGCAGTAGTTTTTTCTCATTTAAGTTCAGTGGATTTTTCTTTGTGCCTCTTGCAAGAGGTCCACCTAAAGACTGTGGAGGATGTGAAGGGGTTCACAAAAGAGTGGGTTAAAGGGGACTCTAGATGGAGCATTGGGGGTGTTCACTCATCTGGGGTGGGGACGTTAAGTGGGAATGTGGAAGTTAAAATAGTCGGGAGTTTTTCTGTGATACAGGGGAGGGTTTTGGTCACAGATGTTGACTGGAAGGGTAAGAGTTTAAGAGTGGTAAATATATATGCCCATGCTGCACCAAAAGAACGAAATGAGCTATTTCTTAAGTTAGACACCGTTTTCATGACCAATCGTCATGTAATCGTTGGAGGTGATTTCAACTCTCCTAGTGAGGGCAAAAACATGGGAGTTAACTTCCATAGTTTGGTAAAAAAGTACAGTTTAGTTGATAGTTTTAGGAGTTTTAACTCTGATGACCCTGGTTTCACATGGGGAAACAGTAGAGGGGCACGGAGTAGAATAGATTATATTTTTTGTCCGTTAGATTTTCAGGTGTTTGAGGCACAAGTGTCACCTGTTTTCTACTCAGATCACAACATGCTCTCTGTTGTATTAAACCTGAAGGTGACATGTTTTGGGAAAGGGTACTGGAAATTGAATAACAGTATTCTTGGAGCCCGGCAGTTTAGGGTAGGGTTCAGGAGTTTCTTCAAGGAGTGCATTAAAATGAAGATGTTTTATGGTAATGTATCTGGATGGTGGGAAAGCACAAAGGTCCGTATTAAACATTACATACAGGTGTACTCAAAAGAATCCAGAAAAGCGGAGTTTAAAGAATATTATCAATTGCAAAAATCAATAGAAAATTTAATGGCACAACAAAACACTGGTGAGCGCATAGATGAGGAATTATTGAAACGCTGGCAAAACGAGCAGAGGCTATTTTTTCATAAGAGGGCTGAGGCTTATAAATTCAGGAGTCTTGATGAAAAATGGGAAAAGGATGAGAAATGTTCATCCTATTTTTTCAAGCAGTCTAAAGTACGGGCAAAGAGAAGGAGAATAGCCTCCCTTCTAAATGAACGAGGGGAGGAAATTGACGATCCGGAAGGGCTGGTAGAAATTGCTTCGGGTAATTATTCCAAGTTTTTTAGCGCAGAAATAGTAGATTATAGTAAGGGTTCACTGCTGTTGAATAATGTAGATAGCTCAATCCCCGACTATCTGAAACTAGAGTTGGATAAAGACATACAATTGGAAGAAATTTTGAAGGCGCTTCAGTCTTTAAAGAAAGGGAAGGTGCCAGGAGTGGATGGACTTACAAAAGAATTTTACTTGGTTTTCTGGGAAGATATTGGGCCTCAGTTGTTAGATTTGTTTACTTTCATTTGCACATCTGGGATAATGGGGAGCACAATGAGAGAGGGGGTGATTTCCCTGCTATATAAAAAAGGGGACGTTCGAGATATATCCAACTACAGACCCTTAACGATGTTGTGCACAGATTATAAGATTTTTAGTAAAATTCTAACAAACAGGTTGGTATCCGCCTTGGAGTTCATTATAGGACTGGATCAAACTTGTGCAGTACAAGGCAGACAGATACAATGGAATCTGCAAATGCACAGAGATGTACTAGCCTATTCCGAGGATAGAAATTTTCCCCTTATTGTGCTCAGTCTTGATCAGGAAAAAGCTTTTGATAGGGTCAATCACAAATTTTTATTTAGGATTTTGGAAAGATTTGGGTTTGGTAAAAGATTTAGAAGTTGGCTGAAGATTTTATACACAGAGGTAGGAAGTAGAGTTAATGTCAATGGCAACATGGGAGTTTTGTTTAAGCAAACCAGGGGCGTCAGGCAGGGGTGCCCTGCATCAGCCCCTTTGTATGTTGTGTTTATTGAAATTTTGGCATGTGCAATTAGAAAAAATGCTAAAATCAGGGGTCTACCGTTGCCAGGTGGGGAAACATTGGTTATATCTCAGTTTGCAGACGACACTGTATTGTATTTAGAAAATGACTTTTGTTTAAAGGAAGCTATTAATGTTATTGAAGTGTTCTCGAGTGCTTCAGGGTCTAGGATTAATAAAGGGAAGTCACTGATTAAATATCTGGGAAGGTGGAAGGATAGGAATGACAAGCCATATGGGCTTGCCCTGTGCGCGGGGCCGATGACATTATTGGGTATATCCTTTGGTAATAAGGATGATGTTGAAAGTAATTGGGAGGTAAGATTAGCTAAAGTGCTATCAAAGCTCAACATGTGGAAATTGAGAAAACTGTCATTCAGTGGCAAAGTCCTAGCTATAAAAGCCGATATATTGCCAGCCTTACTTCATGTGGCATGTGTTTTTCCCATGACGGCAATGATTTGCTTAAAGTTGCAAAGGATGTTGTTTAATTTCATGTGGGGAGGGTATGAATATATTAAAAGAGAAATAATGTACCAGCCCATTGAGAGAGGAGGTAAAGACATGCCAAATGTCAGGTTGAAGTTGAACGTGATTTTTTTTTCAAATATCTGTAAAATAACTATGTCACCTCCAAAACATAAATGTCACTCTTTAATGAAATTTTGGCTTGCTATGCATTTGAGGCCCTTAGGGGTAGCATGGGATAACAGGTCTCCCAAAGCTGAGGTTATGCCTTTGTACTATAAAGGAATAATCAGTTGGGCAAAGAAGTACAAGGAGTGTTGGGATAGTCATTTAGTACTCAATCATAGAAAACTGTATGAGGAATTGATGGCCAGGTTCAACCCAAGAGAAACTGTTCATATTCCTTCTGAAGTATGGAAGAGAACACAGTTTAAGCAGTTGGACAATCAGTTGAAAGATTTTAATTGGTTGGTGCTTCACAGGAGATTAGCAGTAAGAAACACCTTGTTTAATCACGGCCTAACAAGAAGTAAGTACTGTCCAAGAGAGGGATGTTTGGGAAAAGAAACGGTGGAACATGCATTATTTGAGTGTTTTTTCGCACAACAAATTTGGGAGGGGTTGGGTAAAAAGTTTGTGTCTTTGAGGGATATGACATGGGAAGGGGTTCTTTACATGGAATTTAATATGGAGAGGGAGAAACTGCATAAAGTAGTGCTTCTCGTATCTATAGTAAAGTACAAGTTGTGGGAGGTAAGATGTGATGGGCTAAATGGAGGAAGCAAGTGGTCAGTGTTGGGAACTATAAAGAGCATTGAAGACTCAATAGAGAGGCGATACCAATTAGAGATCAGAAAATGGGGTATTGACTCGATCAAAGACAGATGGAAAATGATTTATGGTAATTCATAGAGGTCAACAGAAGGTGTTGTGGATTTATTATGATGGTTATGGGAGTGGTTTTGTTATGGTCTCTTCATGCATACATGCCATGCATCGTAATGGAAAAAAAGAAAAAAAGAGAGGGCTCGAGAACTGGGTTCCATGAGTTATTGATGTATACCTTGTGTTTTGTTGATGTCGTTTTTTTTTTTTTTTTTTTTTTACTAATTAAGGTAACAAAGGGACACTGTGTATAGAGATGCCGAGGGGGAGGATTGTTGTTTTGTGTTGGATGTGGGATTAATATAGGTGGGATGCAAGTACTGAAATGTGTGTATTGAATGTTTATGTCACAAATAAATTATATTTTCCAAAAAAAAAAAAAAAATCTGTTCTTATCAGTTTAATATCTGATATGTCCCCTATAAGGGGGCAACATATTAAATGGATTTTTAGCACCGGGAGCTGAGACGAGGGGCTTGCTCCGTCCACTCCACGCATCGACCCGGTATTGCAGTGCCTCCGGGGGCGGTGCACCCTTCTCCTGCCTTGTGTAAAACCAAAATACTGACCCAAACGCAGAGGTTCGTCGCTCTGCCGGACGCCGGCCCGAAAAAGGCGCCAGTCGAGGGGGGGCGGCCAGCTGAAGCCTCGAAGAAGGCAGCGAGATTTGCACTTTATGATTGGCAGACGACGAGGGGATATTTGGGACCGGCATGGCTGTTAAATGTGCCCTGCACTTCCCCTCCCTTTCTCCCACTCGTCATCGAGAGCCCGAGTATTTCGGATGCTCGGTAGCCTGTGTCCAAAAGCCAGGCCTTCATTTCTCCGATTGGATAGAGCCTCTCAGAAGGTGGGGAGGGGACACTGCGGCGCCTCCGTAGGCCCGGCACGGTTGGCCAACACGGTGGAGGAACCGCAGCGTAGAAAGGATACAAGAAACTAAAACACCTCAAATGAAGCAAGAAAACCTGCTACAACTGCTAAATCGGTGAATAAAACACACTTACCTTCTCGTCTTTGGTCTGGTCAAGGTGGCAGTCCGGCAGAGGACAGGTAGGCAGTCCTCGGGACCAATGAATTCCTTGTTGCAAAAGTTTTTCAGCTACGGCAAAGTTGAAATTTTATTCACAAGGAATGAGGTGAATCTCCTCCCAGAAAAGCTGGTGACACAAAACGAAGCCCCAAACCGGCAAAGGTTTTAACCAGAAAGAGGAGGCCATTGCAGTCTTGGCCAAAAGGCCGAGAAGCGATCGGCCACATTTCCCCTCCCTTTCTCTCACTCGTCATCGAGAGGCTACAAGAGCCCGAGTCGTTCGGTAGCCTCTGTCCAAAAGCCAGGCCTTCGTCTCTCCGCAGCCCGATTGGATAGAGCCTGCCATGACCTGGGGAGGGGTAGGGGAACGGGCGTGGCCTGGTACTTGGGACTCGAGAGGCAGAGTGAGGCTTACCGTGAGGGTAGTGGCCGGGACGACTAGGCTCGTCGGCGGCTCTGGAGGAGGGGCCCGTACTTACTCGGGTTTCTCTTCATAACGTACAAGTCTTTCGCCTTTTACTAAAGACTTCCGTGGAGAGGGACGCCAATGAGTTAAAACTATTTTTGGCAGGCTCTGCCGTGTGGCCGAGCCTCGTGCGTTTGTGAAAAGGAAATAAAACGCCGCCCCCGGCAAGGTTGAGCGGTGCGACGAGGCGCGCTCGGGAGGAGGTGCTGAGACTCAGCCGTTGTTATGCGCAGTTGAAACCACTGCGCCACGGCAGGGGGAGAACTGCTCCGGGAGGTGGGCGCTGGAAGCAACCAGCGGGGGTTATCGCTTCTCGGCCTTTTGGCTAAGATCAAGTGTAGTATCTGTTCTTATCAGTTTAATATCTGATATGTCCCCTATAAGGGGGCAACATATTAAATGGATTTTTAGCACCGGGAGCTGAGACGAGGGGCTTGCTCCGTCCACTCCACGCATCGACCCGGTATTGCAGTGCCTCCGGGGGCGGTGCACCCTTCTCCTGCCTTGTGTAAAACCAAAATACTGACCCAAACGCAGAGGTTCGTCGCTCTGCCGGACGCCGGCCCGAAAAAGGCGCCAGTCGAGGGGGGGCGGCCAGCTGAAGCCTCGAAGAAGGCAGCGAGATTTGCACTTTATGATTGGCAGACGACGAGGGGATATTTGGGACCGGCATGGCTGTTAAATGTGCCCTGCACTTCCCCTCCCTTTCTCCCACTCGTCATCGAGAGCCCGAGTATTTCGGATGCTCGGTAGCCTGTGTCCAAAAGCCAGGCCTTCATTTCTCCGATTGGATAGAGCCTCTCAGAAGGTGGGGAGGGGACACTGCGGCGCCTCCGTAGGCCCGGCACGGTTGGCCAACACGGTGGAGGAACCGCAGCGTAGAAAGGATACAAGAAACTAAAACACCTCAAATGAAGCAAGAAAACCTGCTACAACTGCTAAATCGGTGAATAAAACACACTTACCTTCTCGTCTTTGGTCTGGTCAAGGTGGCAGTCCGGCAGAGGACAGGTAGGCAGTCCTCGGGACCAATGAATTCCTTGTTGCAAAAGTTTTTCAGCTACGGCAAAGTTGAAATTTTATTCACAAGGAATGAGGTGAATCTCCTCCCAGAAAAGCTGGTGACACAAAACGAAGCCCCAAACCGGCAAAGGTTTTAACCAGAAAGAGGAGGCCATTGCAGTCTTGGCCAAAAGGCCGAGAAGCGATCGGCCACATTTCCCCTCCCTTTCTCTCACTCGTCATCGAGAGGCTACAAGAGCCCGAGTCGTTCGGTAGCCTCTGTCCAAAAGCCAGGCCTTCGTCTCTCCGCAGCCCGATTGGATAGAGCCTGCCATGACCTGGGGAGGGGTAGGGGAACGGGCGTGGCCTGGTACTTGGGACTCGAGAGGCAGAGTGAGGCTTACCGTGAGGGTAGTGGCCGGGACGACTAGGCTCGTCGGCGGCTCTGGAGGAGGGGCCCGTACTTACTCGGGTTTCTCTTCATAACGTACAAGTCTTTCGCCTTTTACTAAAGACTTCCGTGGAGAGGGACGCCAATGAGTTAAAACTATTTTTGGCAGGCTCTGCCGTGTGGCCGAGCCTCGTGCGTTTGTGAAAAGGAAATAAAACGCCGCCCCCGGCAAGGTTGAGCGGTGCGACGAGGCGCGCTCGGGAGGAGGTGCTGAGACTCAGCCGTTGTTATGCGCAGTTGAAACCACTGCGCCACGGCAGGGGAGAACTGCTCCGGGAGGTGGGCGCTGGAAGCAACCAGCGGGGGTTATCGCTTCTCGGCCTTTTGGCTAAGATCAAGTGTAGTATCTGTTCTTATCAGTTTAATATCTGATATGTCCCCTATAAGGGGGCAACATATTAAATGGATTTTTAGCACCGGGAGCTGAGACGAGGGGCTTGCTCCGTCCACTCCACGCATCGACCCGGTATTGCAGTGCCTCCGGGGGCGGTGCACCCTTCTCCTGCCTTGTGTAAAACCAAAATACTGACCCAAACGCAGAGGTCGTCGCTCTGCCGGACGCCGGCCCGAAAAAGGCGCCAGTCGAGGGGGGCGGCCAGCTGAAGCCTCGAAGAAGGCAGCGAGATTTGCACTTTATGATTGGCAGACGACGAGGGGATATTTGGGACCGGCATGGCTGTTAAATGTGCCCTGCACTTCCCCTCCCTTTCTCCCACTCGTCATCGAGAGCCCGAGTATTTCGGATGCTCGGTAGCCTGTGTCCAAAAGCCAGGCCTTCATTTCTCCGATTGGATAGAGCCTCTCAGAAGGTGGGGAGGGGACACTGCGGCGCCTCCGTAGGCCCGGCACGGTTGGCCAACACGGTGGAGGAACCGCAGCGTAGAAAGGATACAAGAAACTAAAACACCTCAAATGAAGCAAGAAAACCTGCTACAACTGCTAAATCGGTGAATAAAACACACTTACCTTCTCGTCTTTGGTCTGGTCAAGGTGGCAGTCCGGCAGAGGACAGGTAGGCAGTCCTCGGGACCAATGAATTCCTTGTTGCAAAAGTTTTTCAGCTACGGCAAAGTTGAAATTTTATTCACAAGGAATGAGGTGAATCTCCTCCCAGAAAAGCTGGTGACACAAAACGAAGCCCCAAACCGGCAAAGGTTTTAACCAGAAAGAGGAGGCCATTGCAGTCTTGGCCAAAAGGCCGAGAAGCGATCGGCCACATTTCCCCTCCCTTTCTCTCACTCGTCATCGAGAGGCTACAAGAGCCCGAGTCGTTCGGTAGCCTCTGTCCAAAAGCCAGGCCTTCGTCTCTCCGCAGCCCGATTGGATAGAGCCTGCCATGACCTGGGGAGGGGTAGGGGAACGGGCGTGGCCTGGTACTTGGGACTCGAGAGGCAGAGTGAGGCTTACCGTGAGGGTAGTGGCCGGGACGACTAGGCTCGTCGGCGGCTCTGGAGGAGGGGCCCGTACTTACTCGGGTTTCTCTTCATAACGTACAGTCTTCGCCTTTTACTAAAGACTTCCGTGGAGAGGGACGCCAATGAGTTAAACTATTTTTGGCAGGCTCTGCCGTGTGGCCGAGCCTCGTGCGTTTGTGAAAAGGAAATAAAACGCCGCCCCCGGCAAGGTTGAGCGGTGCGACGAGGCGCGCTCGGGAGGAGGTGCTGAGACTCAGCCGTTGTTATGCGCAGTTGAAACCACTGCGCCACGGCAGGGGGAGAACTGCTCCGGAGGTGGCGCTGGAAGCAACCAGCGGGGTTATCGCTTCTCGGCCTTTTGGCTAAGACTGCGATCGCCTCCTGTGTCTGGATAAAACTTTTGCCTGTTTGTGCGAAGTGTTACCAGGTTTTTTTGGGAGATACTCACATTATTCCTTGGAATAAATTTCAACTTTGTTTGTAGTTGAAATTTTTCACACAAAGGAATTCATTGGTTCAGAGGACTGCTTACCTGTACTCTGCCGGAATCTCTCGACCAGGCCAAACAAACAAGGTAAGTGTGTTTTTTCACCTTTTAACATTTTTGTAGATTTTATTGCTCTTTTTAGAGCTTCTTTTACCTTATTTTAGTTGACTTGGTTTTAGACTGTTTTAGGTGTTTTAGCTTCTTTTACCACTTTTACGTTGTGGTGCCTCCACCATGGCGGCCAACCATGCCGGCATGATGAGGCACCACAGTGTCAGATTTACATTCAAAGAAAAAGATGGGAAAACCCTTGTTATGTCAAGGCTTGACTTCTCAAGGAAAATGATCCAGAACATTTTGAAATTCTCCCCGCAGGATATAAATTGTATTTTGACTCTGCCATTTGGAAAAGGTTTCGATGTGAGTTTTGTCTCTGCTGCCGTGTTCAGAGATTTCTGGACACGCTTCGAAATGAAAACCCCAGTTTACTGCATTTAATGTTGAGAACTGACTGATAATGCCGCTAAAACGGTAATTGTCAGAATGTTCAATGAGACTGTGAATGCAGATGACA
>NW_024044515.1:0-27667 GCF_014851395.1 Micropterus salmoides | reverse complement strand
GGGTTCCAATACAGAGAAGAGGGAAAATGGGCTTGACACTTTTGGCCCCCTCCGTTCCCCTTGCCATCCTTTTCCTGGATTTTTGTCCTGTCTCTGGGGCCAAATGAACCCAGTCTGAAGTCTTGGTAGCACAATAGCATACCCAGAAAAAACTGTGCAAAGAACTGCAGTGCTATTGCAAAGGCAAAGAGCTCCTACATATTGTGTGGAAACATTTTGAGTCGGCTGTCATTTGAAGGTAGCCATTATCCTATGGTCAGGAGAGGGCTTTACATGGGCCAAGCTGAGAGGGTGTGTCATATTTGTCAGATAATACACTTGTGGTCCCTCTCACTCCCTTCTAACGCAGGGTTCATGCTCAAGCATCTTTACACATAGACAGGTCCTGTTGGGAGCTATAACAGGAAATGACTGTTTTGAAGAACATGAGGCTGAGTGGGCGCTGAAAGGGAGAGCAGACCTAATGAGTGCATGCTGTAATGCTGCTGTTGTTGTTTATTTTCTCACCAGATACTTGTTTGGCACACGAGAACGGAGAAACCTGTCCTTGTAAACGAGGGGAAAAAAGGCTTCACAGACCCCAATGTGGAGATTTGACCATTTCCCCCAGACTACGGTAAATAAATAAGTTTTGGTATATTTTATTATACCTTCCCATTACAGACCTTGTCAACACATTGGAGAAAGCGGGGGAATTGGAATTGTCATGATCATGTTCACCTGGTCTCAACTAGTTAGACTACAAAAGAAGCAGGTGTTCTTAATATTTCCTAATACATTGTACATTCATTTTTAAATGTGCTTCCTGTTAAGGTACAATTACAGCAGATGTTGTCCATTATTGAATGTCACCAAGGAAATAAACATGTTCAATTAACTTAAATAAGGCTTAGCGCTCTTTCTCAGCATATCTTAATCCTTTCTACTGCAGGTGGTTGGCCTTGGACCTGTGCAGGAAGAAAACGGCTCTTGATAAGTGCAACCAGCGCTCATGTCTTAATAATCAGGAAAAAAGGAAATGGGGGCCTTTTTGAAGGGGGATTTAATCCTCTTGACTGAATCTGACATTTTTAAAATATGGATTGAAGCAGTACAAATGTATCATATTAAAGCACAGATTAGTAAGAGGCGGCAGTTATTTGGCAGGTCTACGACTGAAGTGCAGAGGAGACGACATAAAGGACATCTCACGGGGTCAGTGACCTGCACCTTCGAGGTACAACGGCCTGCTGAGGACAACCTAACAAAAGAGACAGCACAATATGAAAAGCATACAGCCAGCGGATTCAACCAAACAAGCAGATTAAATAATATCCTTCACCTCAAAAAAGAAGGGACTAAGGGGGGAAAAGAACACACATTGTCTGGATCTGCACATGGTACAAGAAATTCCTCTTGGATTTAAGGACACGACCTGCATCATCAGCCTGAATAAAAACACGACTCCAAGGACAGATATGTCTCATGTGGATTTTCCTTTGAGCAAACACAAACATGGCAAGGGAAGGAATGTTCTTTTGATAACTATGAAATGTTTGCTTTAATTTAATTGCTTTGGGCGTTTTCCAAGAGCTTGACTTGCTAGATCACTACTGACTCTTATCTACATTCATTGTTCATTTTATAGTGTCATTATAACCACCCGCATTTAAGCCACCCGTACACTTGAGGAGAGACTGCTGTTTGAAATGTACCCCTTCTTGTGCTTGGGAGCTGAAATGTAAATGTCAACATCAAAATCTTAACACTCTTCTTAGCACTTAGAAAATACACAAATGATGTTCCTTTGTGGCAACATGTGTAAATAGTAATTCAAAATGAGAACAATCCGAGGATTAATGACACATTTTGACAAAAGCACTGTAATTACTGTATTTATATGTAAAAACAAAAACTCTCTTCTCTTTTCCCCCTGGTGAATTCCTCACAATGACACAGAACAAGGCACAGGCTCACTATAGGTTCAACACATGGAAATAGTAATAGCACATTACCAATTTCATTTGATAATACAAACTCCACTTTGTGACACATTCATAATGCATAGACAAGAAGTTCAAATCAGCTACATGATAAATTCACAAATTCTGAACTAATTGCCATGTAAGCTTTCATAAAGTGTCATTTTTGACATTGCAGGGAAACTGTCATTTTAGTGAGTTCACATTTCCCGTTGTCTGCGCACGCTCATATGTACATGAGCCACTGCTTAACAAGGGTCAGCTGTGTGCAAGTACACAAAAGAGCAGAATGAAACAGCGTAAAAGCCTAAGGATTTGGTTTTACTAGACTTGCCAGTCCCCCTTGCCAATTCTCCAAAAACATAAATTTAGATGCTCAGGCTGCATCTGCTGACTTTTAATACAACTCACCTTTGAACAGCTGGTGTAAGTTATGAATAATAGATTAAAATATCTTATACATGACCCCAAATATTTTGTTTTCTTTATAACCAACATTGGCTTCCACTAAAATGAGATAATACATGCTACTCTGAAATAACAGCAGGCTGAAGAAAAGCACAACAAAAATAAATTTTGTTTTTGCTACTGGTTTGGTAGCAACGTTGACATGCCATCTCCAGTAATGTGGACTGATGTTTGTATCTCAAGGGGGTTTTTGTATTAGTGTCCATCTGTTGTGCATTAACCGGATCACAGAAGGGAGCCTCTGCACTTCTAACGATAGTAGCTATGTCACTGTACGCCTGAAAACTGTAACAAAGTTATTCTACACCTCACATAATAGAATCTCTCCTGTACTCGATAAATCATTCGTCTAGTGCAATACACAGTGGTGGTTCTTATCTAACATTGCCCAGCAGAAGTAGCTGGAGATAATTCAAACACAGAGTCTCTGTACTGTTGCCAGATTATCTCTGTGCGCCCCCCCTTCAACACACACAACCCAAAATACACTGCTGCAGTATGAAAACTTACAAAGACGTTATTTGCCTCTCGGGCTCATCAGCCGGAGAAAGCGTGTTATTACATATTTCACTTGGAATATGACGAGATACGCATTCAGACAATGGCTGTATTGTATCTCTAATCAAACTGGCTGCTTTCATTGACTGCATGATATTACACAGCACAGGGATCGGTCATGGAGATCACAGACTATCTTTGGGTTTGTTCTATTCTTCAATTTACCTCCCATTATTTATTAAATCACATCAAATTTTATATATTTATTTATGTATTTATTTCAAGTGTGGATGTGCAACTGAATGATAGCAGCGTTTGCCCTTAAATCTGTCTTTTCTAACTGCTCTCTAAAAAAAGCATGCGCACATACAGCAGACTGTACACATGGATTATCATATAGATCAGTAACAGGTTCGTGCTACCAACAGGTAGGCACACACACACAACATCTTCTTTTTAGCATTGCTGTTGATCTAAATTCTACTTCAGTGGTTATTATCAGCTTTTAATCTAAATGTTCACCTGAAATGTTTTAAGCACTGAAACAAATTACAAAGAGTACAAAGAGAGTACTACAAAGAGTTGTAGTCCAAAGTGGAAAAATGCCAGTGTGTTAAAGATTTAATTAGAACACTATCCTTTAAAATGCAGCTTAACTTGTTTCCATTTTGTGCAAACACGTTTTCCCAAAATGTAGTTTGTTGTATATCATTTATTGTTCAAGAGAAACTAAACTCCTGCTCTCACCTTCTAAATGTTGCTGTTGTCAAGATGCAGGCAAACAAATGTCATGTGGCGTACAGGCTGGATTTGTTATATTGGTTATATATTTTATTGGTTAAATAAGATTCTGTGATGTTACTCTCTGGTGTGTCCTGAAGCAGCAGAACAATTCAAAGGGCTTCACCTTGAAACTGAGGTTGTTGCTACTGTGTCCGACATCTGATCTTAATTTTTTTTCTGACTCCCAACAGATGATGTATTGAGCAATATCTACTACTCACAAAAAGACTTAGTCTACTAGAAACAACCAACCTATACATCAACTTAGGTAGTACAGGTTATTCAATATTTAATGTCAGTTAGTGAGCATTACCCTCTGAGGGTTTCTATAAGGCACAATACACACAAGTCCCTTTTCCTCATCTCCACTGTCATCTTCCGGCCTCATGTGATTCACATTTTCTGCATGTGACTCTTAAGGTTGTTTATTTGCCATATCAATTCTGTCTCAGAGTAAGATGTTAGTTGAATCAAGAGAAATAAATAACTGAGAAGAAACTCATCCATACTGGAGTATTGTGTTTGTACAATGGATGTTTTTTCCACTGTGTGTTGTAGTATGTGTTTCTATTCTGAAATCAGATGCATTTGGTCTGTTGGCATGGTGAAAAGGCTTTAATGCATACTGATGATCATGCTACAGTTGCACACAGTGCATATCTCACCACGATATAAAATGTGAGAAATATACAATTCTACAAATGCATTTAAAAAAATTACACTCAGTGAGTCCAAAGTGATGCATTTGTAAAGGTCCTTGATATTTACTGGAATTCAACATTGATTGGGTGGATTGGGTTGCAGCAGCTAGTTTATTTGTCAAGTACTTAAGTTATTCATAATGACTAGCTAGTTTCAAACTTGTTAGTTTACACTGCACCAATACCACAAAAGGAATACCTTATCTAGTAAAGAGTTTTACAAGCTACTGTCACATCAGTTTTAAGCTAGCTAGCTAGCTAGTAAATGTGACATAACTGACAAAAATATAACAGCTTAAGGAGCCAAATTATATATTAAACCTGCGAGCTAGGAGTTTGTAAATGTAAGCATTTATTTATATATCCATATATAAAGAAATATCTTATTAGTATTCATGCTGTTTGAAAAATGAGTAGGAAACATCCGATTATGCTAACTTCCCCAACGTCATTCTAATTGTTCTAATTAAATGTCATTTAAAATCTTTCCAGTTTACATCATTAACCAGCATTTGGACAAGTGTCAGGTCAGACTATCGATCATATTCCATTGCCTCTTTATACTTTAAATAGGACATACATCAGCAAGCTAACGTTCATGGGAGTCGTTGGATTAAACACATCAGGGAGATACATTTGTGCGAGGAATATAGTTAACTTACTCAGCTAGTAGCAGACAACCAATACAGCTAGCATTACAGCGTTAACATGTTGATGATGTATATTGTGAGACAAGAGATGTAGTTTATTGATCGGTTTCATAAAATGTCACTTTACTGCTTTACAACAAACTGCCACTTTCTTGACAGAGAAAATTATCTTCTAAGTTGACAAAAATCATGTGTGTAAGTTAGGGCACAGCACAAATGGGATCCAAAATTAGTTGCCTCACTGTTGACTAACTTAACATTTACATTTGTTCCGAAATAAGGTCCCAAGGGGCGAAAGTTGAAGGGAGGGATTTAGGCTCTGTATTAGGGAATACCACAGCCATTTTTCTCTATTTTCTCTGGTCATGTAGCACCAATTTAAAAAATATTTGCACATTTATGAATATACCATGTTGCCGATGGTGAAATATTCCTTTATAGAAAATAATTGTGATGGTATCCAGGCTGGTTTTCAAACACAGCTTGTAATCTTCACCTCTCTGAAGGAGCTAACAGCATATCATAAGAAGGTAAATTTGAAAACCAACCAGTGTTATATCAAACAGGCTCTTAGTGTGCAGGATAAATAAAGCAGTTCACAAGCTTCCTTGGCCTTAGCTACTGACAAGGGGTCAAACCAGCCTTTATTCACAGTTCTTTTTACACAGCCTGTAATTTATAAATTCTGTGAGAGGAAGAGATTTTATAACACTTTATTATAATCAAGATCATTCTCTGTCACAGTCCCTTGGTCTCCAATTATGTACTATATGAGTGCAGGTTAATGATACAGTTACTAAATTGAATAAAAAGGATTCAACAGACTGTCATAAATGCAGTCATGAAATGAAAAAGTAGCCTGGATCACTGCTGTGTTGGCATCTTGTGATATAACACAAAATGTCATGCTCACTGACATGTGTCACTCTTGAGTGCTGCTGGTCGTAGCCGGGCATCAGTGCCTCAGAAGACGAAGCTCACAGCAGTCGCCTGAATCACGTCCTCCCCAGCTACTTTTCCATAATCCTCCTCTCCTCATCCACACTTCCACCCTCACTGGACATCAACAGTCATGCCATAGTCGGGGCTGCTAGCGAACTGAATCTTCCCATCTGTTTCCTGCTCTTCAAACACTGTGATCTGCAATAAAGCAAAAAAATACCAGCTTAGCTGAGGTCATGAAGGGACACTGACAGTGGGTGGTTGAACACCAGTGTCAATATATGCATACTCGGAGAAAAGACAAGGAGAAACACAGAGGTGATGGATATCGGTAGCTGTATGCTGTAACTGTTGACCTGTGATGTGCTTTTACTTTGCCATATTGAAGGACTGATGGAACTAGACCATGTACATCTGCTATGTTTGCACAGTCTTTAAGATTTGGAGGATTTTCATTTGCATCTGCGGGTCGTGGTGATGGCGCAATGGATAAGATGCCTGCCTTTGGTGTGAGAGACCTGGGACAATACATATATATACACACACACACACATACATATATATATATATATATATATATATACACATACATATACACACACACACACACACATATATATTCTACAACTGAGTGAGAACTTAAATTGCTTTAAATGTGACCATGTGGTAGCACTAGTAGATACACCAAAAACTATGTCATTATGATGTATTTACTACAATGTATTATCCTGTTAAGTAACAAACATATGGGACTGAAGAGAACCTGAAGGGTAACTAGTGCAAAATGTGTTTCTGTACAGAACTTTACATCACAAACAATGTTGAGATCTAACTAGATTTTTAAAAAATGTGCTAAAGTAACTTTGATAAAAGTATCTCCTGAAGGGTAAGCAGATATAGATGAGACCATACCTTGTTGTCTCCTCTGTGAAGCCAGGGACCTGGGACATAGAGAGTTTGCTGAGGACCGATGAACCAGTAGCGTCCCAGATTCTTGCCGTTGATAAACACTACGCCTTTGCCCCAGCCCTGTGAACAGAATCAATGACTGTTCGCCAACAGGGAGGTTCAGCCAATTAAATGCTGATGGGTAAAAAAAGAAACATTTAACTACCAAGAATACATGTCAAGCCTTCCTTTTTTAATGAGTTGCAGATTTTGCTTAATACATCCTGGGTTGTTGTTAATTATAGCTCTAAGCTTCTTGACTTCTAGCCTCTTCATTTTGTGTCTCAGCACTGGAACACTTTGGGAAAGTTACAAGCTAAAGAAAAAACACGAGAGTTATACAGTATAGCAGGATGGATGACTGGTCAAGTGGCACTTATTCAAGGCCTATTCAATCAATAACTGTGTTAAGGAGAATTGCATACAAATTGGATCATCTTTTCTGTAAAGAGCCTTTTCAGACGTTCTCTGTTCTCACACCAGAGTAAATGAAATACAAATGTTTCTGTAAATATATCCAATGAATTATAAGTAAGGCAGCACTCAAAAAAGCCTGCTGAAGAGCTATTTCTCAGGGGACTTTTCAAAAGTATTTCTGAAGGAGGTATGATAACTAGTAATAGTCTGAGCTAACTGTATATAATACATTTAAATTTCTGGTTTCAAAATTCAGAACAGATCTATAAAAGGACAGATTCCCATGTCTAAAGTCTACGTGGTAAAGACAGCTTCCTGACTGTCTGGCCAAAGCTCAGGTAAAAAAAATGCTTACCAAAGCAATGCACATTTCAAAACAATGTACATAATATACAGAGCTTGGAAGGGTGTAATTATCTATGAAAGTATTGACAACTTGATTTCTGTTAAATCTAAAGAAAGTAAAATTTGACATTCATATCTGATTAATAAATGGCTTAACTTAAACTTTCATGTCCATTGTGAATCTATGAGAGGTTAGGTAAAACAAATCCACACACCTGTCCATATACTTTTGGATGTTTTAACGTTTTTATAGTATACTCAGTTTCTGAGGCTGTAGTTTGTTGTGCTGCTGTACTGGATTGCAAGCTGAGTGCCTGCACTACTCACAGGGAGTTTGATGAAGGTGTCTTTAGGAGAACTGTTCACATAGAGTCTGGTCTGGAAAAAACCTGGGAAGGAGGGCCGATGACGCAGAGACATCCAGTGGCCTGAAGTCTCAAGTCTGTAAAAGGAGAATAAATTGCACTTTTCTACTGGATGTTTCATGGCATGGCAGTACAACTCTCGGTTCTGTAATGTATTTAACAGATACATTCTGCATACATTGTCAGTCTCGACATTTAGGTGTCCAGTGTATCATGTCATTCCTATTTATATGTATTAAGTAAATGTCAAGTGAAAGTTTGGACATGGATGCCAGGGGAAATATACAGAATCACTATATTTGTTTTGGCTATACAGTAGGTTATATTTTGCCTCCAAGTAAATTTAAAAGGTTGCCATAATATAAGACCAAAATTCCTTCCTCTGTTATGCATTTTTAGTGTTCATTCATGCAGGGCTTCGGGCCTTGACATTTTCATGATGGTGCTGAGGTAAAGAAATTGCAATTTCTCAGTACATGAGGAGAGACACAAAAACGACTTGGAAATATATCAAGATAGTCCATTAAGTGCAAATATGTAAACAAACAAAAATGTCAGCTACTCCTACTGACCCTGGTGTTTCATATCTGTGCAACAAATATGAGATGCATACCGGTCTGAATAAAACATAAGAAAACCCCTAGAAATGATCAATCAATTTTGTGATTGGGAAGGGTTGTGGAAGATGCCTGACTTCAATCTGGTGTTAATGACACTAATCTTGCATGTGATCAGCAATGTACAAGGAGGTCATTCTAATCTTGTAATATGGAAACATAATGACAGATATTCATTTGCACCTTGGAGTGCAATGGGATCATGCAAATGACCTTAAAATGCTTGGCTGTTGTAGATAAATTACCAAACCTAATGACTATTATGGGATTGATGCCACATTAAACAGGTCCACGTTTAACAGTTAAGACAAACCTGTCTTAATAGAAATCATTCAGACCTTACATTTTTCCATTGCACAGTAGTTCTGTGTTTGTTAGTTAGTAATGTGTTTGTGTACTGGCCATGAATTCAAGGTTTTGAACAAGGTTTCAATGCACAAATGTGTGTTCAATGATCTTGTCAATTATTTGGTAAATATATTGTAGCATTTAATAACTATCCTGTTAAAGGTTTATCCATGTTGGTGTGTTTCAACATTAAATCACTGTTCATGTTGGTTGATGCAGAAAGTTCTATGTTTTTGAGCCCTTGGAAATGGCATTTTAATTGCTTTGAATTCTTACATTTAAGCTGTCAGATACACGCTGCTAACTGAAATTCAACTTCAATAACAGTGTATTTTTACCTCCCGGTTTCATGTGGTGTTTTCATCATTGTACCTGGACCACCTGGACCTTACATTTTTGCTTTATGCTTTGCCTAGTTTGAATTTAGCTAATACTGTATGTTATGAAGACCTTATGCTGTCAACCACTGGTGTGAAATATTCAATACCAGATCCATCTGCCTGCTTTACCCTTTAGTGACAAAAAGGTATAAAGTTCTCTATCATGTTGAGCCCCTTGAACATTGATAACTGTACAGATTTTAACTGACTCGAGCCATGTTTATAATTAAAAGATTTAACATTAAACACTGAATTAGAGGGCCATGCTTTGATTTCTATATTTAATCACCATGTTCCCATTGTAATTGTGTTCGGCAGAGAGCTTATCAGCTGGTTTGAATCATGAGCAGGCAGTTTAATGACAGAGAAACACAAACATGTCAGGAAACTGGATAATAATTGAAAGATACAAACCTGTTTACAAAGCCTGGCTTCATATCCAGACTATGAATAATGAAGTCTCGGAGGATGCGCCTGTTTAACTCGATATCTCCAACAAGTCCTGAAAGGTGCGTCAAAGCTGCTTCAAGTTTTCTTAAGGCTCTTGAAAAACTGTTAATTAGTTTCTGTCGATGCCTCTAATGAGAAAGATAATTCGGCAAGACTTGAAAATCAACAAAGCAATCAGTTTATGTAACAATTTGTACCTTTGCGCTGCTCGTCCAGGGTTTTCCCATAATTCACTCTTCCACAGTTCTCCACCAGTAAACTTAGAGTTCTTTTCCCCTTCAGTAGACAATATAAAACATGACAGGCATTACTGAGGTACAGTACATTGATCAGGGCCGATCTGAGTCTACACTTTTCTGTTATAGTTGACTATTCAAAATTAGATAAACAGTCATTTGAAGGTTTGCTGTTGGCTAAAAGGGTAACCTCAGTATTTTTTAAACTGGAAACCTATTTTCTCATGTTTTTGTTGGGACAACATTTAAAAAAAATGGTCCAGTATTGTGCGAGCGCCCTGCAGTCAGCATCAGCGAGACAGTGCTACAACTTAATCCTTAATGGACAATTGCGCCACGTCGAAGTACGTCCACTAAAGTCCTTGTTTTTGCCACTGACAGACTGACATTATAAGTTTCTAACAAAATTATTTATTATACCTACAGAGATAGACTTTTTTGAGCAGTCACTGTCTTGTCAAAGCCACCAGACTCCACTGACAAAAACAGTAATTTTACCTCTCTGGTCTCCCGCTGCAACCATCGGTTAGTGTTATTGTGTGTTTTTAACCCCTTAAAACACCAACTTCACACAATTACACAAACAAATAAAAACAACTAAGTCAAATAATAACACAAACAAACTAACTAACCAACCAAGGCAGAAGTAGACCAGCAATTCCCGCGTTCTGCAAAGTAAAATTACTATTTTTATCAATGGAGTCTGGTGGCTTTGACAAGAGTGTCATAGTGACTTTCTGTATATTAATATTCCAAAATATTTGCAGCTACTTGTTATAAGAATCTGAGCCTGCCAATGGCAAAAACAAGAACTTAAGTGGATGTACTTTGACGAGGCACAATTGCCCACAAAGATTACGTTGAAGCCCTGTTTCGCTGCTGCTGACTAAAGCGCGCTCGCTCAATACTGGACCAATTTCCAGGTTGAAAAATACCAAAGCTAACTTTTAATACTGTGACCTTGCTGCCAAAAACATCCATCAGCATACCCTGAAGCTTTCACATACTGTTTTTGCATGATGTTAAATATTAACTAGAGTGCTCCGATCAGGATTTTTTGGGCCGATCACAGATTATTGAAAGCAGCATCGGCCGATATCGTTCACCGATCACTGGGTCTAATTTGAAGCCTTTTATTTATCATGTAGCATTATACTGTATATTTATTTAATTAGTCCTACAAACAATGTGTTAAGTATTAAAATTAACAGATAATAAGTATCATGAAATGACAACTGTTTACTTTATTGCCAGGAAACATGGGCAACAAATTCCACTCCCTCTGTCTTAGAGACTCAAACCATAGCAGCCTTTGCCTGGTTACTGTGAACATCTTACAGCTTAAGAAATATAGCTTTCCTGTGGAATAAACTACAAAAACAGAACAAACAGCATATATATTTTTATACTTTATAAATTTACTTCAACTTTAAAAACTGCAACAAAAAAGGCTGTAGCCAAAATATTTAGGAGATAAAAGGTGCACAGGCATCATGAGTCTATGATAAACTCTGAATAGCCGCTTTTTATTCTGGAAAGCTCAGGCAGGTTCTGTGAGCTTTAGGGAGCGGAGAGAGGAGCAGAGAGTGGGAGAGAGGGCTACAGAGGAGTCATAACTGTCATCACTGAGATTTCAAAATAAGGGAAATTTACACATTATTCTGTTAATATTACTTAGCGTTACTATATACACATTATAATTTCATACCACTAGTATAGGCCTAATATTATTTCAGTGGGTTGTTTTCATTTATTAAATCCTTGTGCAAGAAGTCTACATCTTTTACATAGGCCTACTGCCACCGGATTTACCAGAGGAGAGACAAGCTAACACTTTAAATACGGCCAGCAGGTTTTTATTTGATTTTATAAAGGTTAAAAATACGGGAGATTTACAGGGAAACATTTAAACAAGGAGCAGAGAGAGGAGTGGGGTAATATGAGGCTATATCCACACTACTACAGTTTTTTAAACAGTTTTATAACGAATACGATCTTCTCCGTCCACAGCAGCGTTTTTGTGCGTGTCAGAGTTAATCTCTGTCCAAATTAAAACAACTGAAAAAAGGCACATCTAGCTGCCATTCACATACACTGGGCATGCGCCTGCCGGTGTAAACATGAAGCAGATGGTCTACTCCGCAGTTGCAGAAGATTTAGCAAAAGAAGAAAGTACTACAGACAAAGAACCACACAGGTATTTTTTTTGCATTGACCGACAACGAAGTGGAACTGGTGGAACCTTTACTGAAAGCAACATGGCAGTACAAAGAGGCTAGAGGCAGAAAACGGACTAGGAGGCAGTCAGCTGATTGAGTGGCGCCTCTCTTTGCATCAGGAAACTCACACTAAGGGGATCAGTCGCCTGATGTGCTGTGGGTCAAGACAATTAAACTCTCATTGTAAATGATTAACTGGGCTCATCAATCGCTTCCTGTCTGAAAAGGACTTTGGTGCTAGCTAGCTTTGAAAACTACTCAGATGGCACCATTTTAGCTGCCATTGAAAATATGTCCAGCGAGTATTGCATCATCTGATCAGCTTTTCTGATCTGCCTTTTTAGAGACCACCGATCTACCCAGTTAAAGCCATTATCTGCCGATTACGATCAGTGACCGATTGATCGGAGCACCCTTAATATTAACAACTTTATCCTTTTGAAATCAGCTAACAGCATACTAGGTCTAAACTACACACAGAAGGACCAAACCACAGACAAAAGCTACCTTCCCAACAGGGAGTGCGAGTTCTTGCGTCTTATAATCCAGAACACCAACAAAATGTTTGTCCACAAAAACCTAAGAATAAAAAAAAAAATTTTTAATTAAATGCAAAGCAAATATTTTGAAAAGCGGAAAGAGCATGAGGCATTTATGCATTTGTCCTACATTACATTCAGTCTTTCACTGAAGATTTTAGACATCAACTGTTGAGAATTGCAGGCTGCAGTAACTGTTTGACATTAACACCAGAGCAACTGGTGGCAGCCTGAGCTTGTTAATTGTGCTCCACAAGTACACTGATCAGAGGTGTGATTTCTCACAAGCTTAGATCACAGCTTCCTAAATGTTCTCACAAAGAAAAGTATAAATGTGTGACAGCGGATGTATTATGTTTGTGTCTGTTGTCCTGTCTTTACCAGAGCTCTGTCCCTGACGTTGTTCTTTGAGTTGAGGGTTCCTTCACTGGTGATTGTGGTCTCATACAGCGTGTAGCCATAAGACTGACCATTGTTATTGTTGACAGCAAGATTCTCTATGTTCACCGGCCTCTCTGACTTCAAAGGCTAAAAATATGCAAATAGAGATTAAGACAGGGATATTGTTTATACAATGTACCACTAAAAGCAGGTGTCTAAATATGCTGCGGAAATGTCAGTTTTTTTTTTTAAATGGCTACACAATGTTTGCTATATTTAAAGTGGAAACACACAATCTCAAAACCACTCTCAATGCAGATGGGATCTTATGATGCATGCCGCAAAATCTCCCACTCGCAAGATGGCACCACCCAAAGTGATGATTTATCAAACCTAATGAAGCTTTCCTGTCTGGTGTTCAGAGCGATTCTTTCATTCAGCAACATTCTTTTGCATACCCTTGGGAGGTGCATTATGCCCTCTTCACTAGACAATAAACACTCCCTGCTATGACACGATTAAACACCTACCTCCAAACATCCTGATACAATATCAAACTCACGCATCCCACTCAGTCTCTCTGAAGCCAGTGAAGAGACAACGCTCTTTTTAAACGAGGGAGTGTGGCTGGTCAGGGGCAAAGTAATTTTCGTCTCAGAGGGAAGCAAATTATAGCGACGAGGAGTGAATAATTAATGTTGTAAGCAACTGCCAGACGTGCTACATCTGGTTGGAATATAAATGCCCCTGAAGAGCACGGTGTGAACGTCAAACTAGACTGGTGGACATGAAAAGCGAACAGACGTGATGACAACCTCCAAACAGGTTTATGGTTTGGCAAGGGGAGATTTTCTGTTGCATTCATACTTTATTTCAACAACTTTCTTTACAGTCATAAAGCTGGCCACGGTAGATTAGCACTGGTCCCTGAGCAGGCCACTAGTGCAGCTAGTGGAGAATGTCTTGCTCAAGGGCAACTCATCAGCAGCTGTTCTTTAGCGACGAGTGTACTTCCCTTCTCAGACTTTCTCAATAGGTTCAGGAAATCAAGCTGGTGATGGACAATGATTGCAAGCTCACTTCTCTCACTTTCACATTAGCATAACCATGCCTGTAAGATTTTTCTATGTTTCTTTATTAAGAAGTAAAAGGCTCATGTATGTATTTTTTATGTATTAGGTACATATTAGGGTTGGGCTGATAAGAAGATGCCATCGTCCATCAGTGATGGCTGACAGATGGGCGATGGTTGAGCAGGCATCGTGATTGTAAAACCCCACCCGCCAAGGCAAAAAAATCTACATTTTTCACATTAAACCAGCAGGTTTTAATCACCAGGAACATAATTATTATAAATTTTAAATATGCTTCAGACCTTCCTCCGAATTATCTTCTCCCCACTTTACCTGGTCCGTGCTTGTAAAATATCCACCGCGACTTGTAACGTCATTGCCTACCAAGTTTTTAACCGAGTGAAGTCCGTGCGAGGTAACTTATGCACATATAAGACGACCGCTACTCCCCCCACGCCTGTGCGCGAGCGCGTACCCGATACCATCGTCCATCCCGATGTTTCAGTGTTGACATCGTCCGATGGAAATTTTGTAGACATTTCCCAATCCTAGTACATAAGCAACTGTATATCGTCTGATTTGTTGTCATTTGGCTTAACCAAATGACGTCCTGGAACATGTGCAGTGGACAATGTGGGTTACTTCACATATGATTATGTTTCATCAGATCATACTATTCAAAAGCAACTGAACTCAATAGAGAGGCAAAAATGTCACAATGTAACCTTGTTTGAGGTAATCAAGTGAATGCATGGCAAGTTAAAGCATTTAATACGTCTTGCATCAGGCATAAAATCACTCATTCAAACTTCTAAATCTGATAAAATAACCAATAGCAACACAGGTACAAAAGCGCAGGTGCCCACAGTGATCTTCTGTGTCTGCTGGGGTTGCTTCTATAATGCAGATATGGCAAGGAGCTTGTGCTACTTTAACAGTAGGGACTGTACTGTAACACAATGATGGTGGAACAAGCTAGTACACGCCATCAGAGCAAGGGCGTCCCTCTCTAACTTCAAGAAGCTCATCTCTCCCAAGAACACTTTCTCTTATAAGACCCCTAAGCCCTAATGTCTAACATGCAGTTCCTGTGCTTTTCTTCTTCTATCTCTTAACAATCCTCTTGTATTGATTGCACTATTTGTTGACTCTTACTTCTTTCCCTAGGTATTTATCCCATTGATGCCGCCCATGCTAATAGCTCCTACTAGTATTTATTGTTGCTCTTACTAGTATCTATTGTCACTCGTAGATCTCTTTCTGTAATTGCTATTTGCTTGTATGTTGTTCCTCAAATGTAAGTCTCTTTGAATAAAAACATCAAATGAATAACTGTAAATGTAAATACACCTGCCCTCTGGCTAGGACAGTCTTATAGAATCACACTTGAGAACATGTGCTATGCAACGCTCTTTGAGAAGGAGAATACATTTTGTAAGTACTACACATACCACAACAGACTGCATATTCACATAATTAACACAAAGTTTACTTGATTGCCTTTTGTGTATTAATCATGTATTACTTATTTCATATAGTACTGTTGCCTGTCAAAAACCTTGTTAGTCTGTTTTGAGCAATGCTACACAAATAATGTTTATTATTTTTCTGCCTCAAATGTTGGCTCTCTGTGCATCTCCAGCTTACCTTGTCAGTGAAATGCAGACTGTCCCACAGAGACAGGTGCTGCTGGATGACAACAGGCTGGTATGCTCTCCTCTCCTGAAGAGAGGGCAGCTCAGGGAGAGGCTGGGCTGAAAAGCAAGGAGGAAAAATGAGGGTAGGTTACCAGTTTGTCTGTCTGCATATTAATTCATTTTCATTTTCCTTTATTTACCCATTTTGTTTTATAACACATACATTGTCCACGTTTATACATAATTCCAAAAACACAAAAATAGACATGAATCTATATTTTTAAGCACATGGAAATTCAGTCAGAGGAGGGAGTTAAAGATGTCCCAGTCCGTTTCACACAGCCTGTCGCAGCTGTTAAAATAAATTTTTCTTTTCTTTTTTATTATTCTTATGTGAGACTGATATTGGATATTGAAATACTAAATTTTAATATGAACGTAGGCTATCTAATTTAGTTTAGTATAGCTTTCTTATAGGCCAACTACAGAGACTGTAGCCCTGTTCCACCCCACCTTTTGTGATGTGGCCGCAGGTAATGAGGTGAGTTTTCAGTAGCGTAAATGTTGAGATTCAGTCTTTCAACCACTATTTGAGCACATTTTATGGCATTAATGGATTTTTTGTTTGATTGCTTTATGAAGTTAATTTAGAACAATGTCTGGAACACCTTTGAAGTGTGTTAAATAAATTAATCTCATTTTTGAAGGGACAAGAAGTTTTTTAAGGTGAGGTGGAAGACCACTTCTTCAGTGCCCGAGTCTTTTAATGTGGAAACGCCGACACAGCCGAGCTGAAAGAATAAGGCTGATATTTTCACACAACAAGAACACATCAAATCAACGCAATATAATAGACTATGCCTGTTCATTTAGACATTCACACTGTCGGAGAATTTCTCTCTCCCTGCAAATGTCAGCTGCAGCCGTGCTACTTAGACTAGGCCTATGTCGTATTTCTGTAGTGTAGCAGTTTGCTCGTTTGTAAAATATGACACTCTGCTGCCAGTGGACTTGTTCATGTCTGTCATCTGCTGCTTACCCCGCCTCTTTTATGTGAACACGCTGACGGCTGGATTGGGAAACCCTGAGTTGAGTTGATAATCAGCTTCGTGGTACCGCTTATCCCGACCGCGATTGTTAGGGTTAGTTAAACCAGATAACTGAAAGGTATCCTGGGTGTATTGAACTTGCTTCGTTAAGTCTAAAAGCCATGTTTTGGGTACAGCTGGTAGAAAAAAATAAAGTGGGATGACTTACTACTTTTGGCCTGCTCAAGTTTGACCTGCAAAACAATAAAATGCACAAAAAAGCAACTGGACCATTTTCTGGGCTATTAAAGCATTCTCTTGAGGAGTCTTCATATTTTAAAGCTTATGAATCACTCAGTACAAATCATAAAAGTAACATGTCCCTTGGAGACTGCTTCTAAGGCTCCATGGGTGAGCCATTTGCCCTCCACAGCAGCATCTAGTTTGTGCTCCATGTTACAAAACAGTCTCATTACAACAATTAACAGTGGTTGCCGGTGCCCTCTAACTGCTTTTAAAGGTGTTAAAGCATGAGCACCAGTGCTCCCTCTGGAAAAGGCTTGACAGCATTTCCTTATCACCAAGTGGTAACAGCTGGATCACTTAAGGAAAGCTTTGAGGATAATGGCCAACACCTTCCTCCAATCTACAACGCTTGCAAGCCAGTGCCTTTGGTAGAGTATATAATGGGTCATATCTAAGAGGGGAAGTGTGCTTTGAAAAGACATTTCTATGAAACTGTGTCACAGATTAGAATTTTTTTTCCTGCAACAAAGGCATTATTATCCCTAATTATCCATATAATCCTGTGCAGAACAGAGCGTGGAGATGTGTGGCTGGGGAGGAGAAACAGGATGGTAGGGTTCAAATTTGATCATATTTGACATTTAACTTTCTTCACAGAAGAAGAATGAAAATTTTAAATGGGCCATATATTTGATGTTCAGAGAAAATGCTTTAAGATAAACTGGTACCATCAATAGCGAGCAGGCATACCACAAGTGCACAGATGGATGTGTAGCTTGTTTTATATGATATACTGAGTTTTTGCAATTTTTGACAGCTTTGTAATAATAAGAAAATCCCAAAGCATATAGTGTATCACAAGTCTACTTTTTGAGCCACGTTGACGTCAAAGCTCAGTGTTAACACATTTGACAGATCAGCCTGAATCCAAGACAGCTTATGCAAAAACAACACCACAGGGAAAAGAGTAACACTGACACACTGTACATGATTTGACAAGCAAACAATTATCAAACTGATCTAATTAAAGAATTAGGTCATGTGTTATATGTGTTTTGTAGTTGCTGAGTAAAACACAGAGCTTCTCAGACTCACTCGCATATCCAGGCCACTGCTCAGTGTTCAGCAGACTACAAAACAAACATAAGGATGAATCACGCAAAGGCAGCCTTTCACACTATCTTCAATCGTCACAACTGTAGGCAAATTATTACTTTGTTGTGCTGGATTCAATCCTACATTGCCAAAAGCTACATTTTCAGTCCTGGCCACAAAACACTTGAGACTTCTGCCCCCAACCACAAACCCTTGTTTTACAGAGAAAACTGCATGAACAAGGCCATGTAATTTTCACAATGGACAGTAATTTGTCTTGGGCAAAACTCATACATGCATGCACACAACACACATAGACCCATATCTAATCCCTGCTTGTAATCATATGCAAAGTTATCCTACTTTAGCCAACAGAGAGCAGGTTCTACAAGGAGAATTAAGTTAAGTGGGGAGATGAAAGGAAAGGGAGAGAAAGAGAGACAGAAGATGTGGGGCCCGTCTCAGCAACAACACACAACACTCACTGTGGTAGAGGCTGAATAAATTCCTCAGAAGATGGTACTTGGTGGTGTAATCCCCAGCCTCGGATAATGGAGCATCGTAATCTGAAAGATAATGCGCTATCAGAACAGCAGGCTCTGCAGCCAGAGAGAGGCAGGGATGCCTCTTACCGTGGCAGATGCTTTCACCGTGCTCCCCTATCAAACATCTTGAAACAGCAGCGAGCCGAGACACATTTTGAGTTATCTTGACAGAAAATGGAGCCGTTTGAGGCAAAAAGGTAAAGGGCATTCAGAGGAGTAAACACAGGTATGAAGACTGCTGAAGGTCAAAGGCGGGCTTCCCTACTGCGGAACCGTTTTCAGAATTCTCCTCGTTTCTCAAGAGCGAGGTCATTACAATGTTACGTGCCCAGGAGGAGAATATAAAAGCCATTGGACCACCTTTGATTTACATTTCCCAAGCATTCTATTAGGTAATTAATTCATTAGTGTTCACTACATATTCAAATTTCAAAGAGAAGGTCAGAGGCTCAGGAGCAGGTATAGTACCATCTCCAGACATTTGACATATAATATCTTAATATCCAAATTATTTTTAATCTACCTTTGCTATTCACATTTGTTTCAAGCAGACAGGCACAGACTGTACTTACTGACTGTATTTCAAAAAGGTTATTGTTTGACAATTATGTGCACTCCTGAGTCAAATAAAATTTGGATTGTTTCAGCCTACTTTGGTGATCACTGTGCTTTAAACATTTGGATAAAGTCAGCAGAAGTTTAAGTAACTGTGAATGTGGTTCTGGCTATTATAATTAAATGTTACACAGTAATGGTCAAACACAGATTCATTACACATACCATAGCTTGTTACCATAGACTTGGGTGCTGGTTTTCCGACGGCAAACGCCCCACTCATGAAGCCAAAATTCGTGCCTCCATGGAACATGTAGAGGTTGATGGACATGTCCAGTTTAAGGATCTCTGTGACCACAGGCATCATGTCTGTCAAAAAAGTAAAAGTAAGACCCAAACAAATCCCATTTAATACATAAAGTCCATGATTTAGCTTAATTATTCTGATATAAACCAGGGACTAAATCAGGGAATAACAAATGCAAAGCTAAACATGAGTCACAAAAAACCCCACAAAAAATCTATTTGACTTTAACAAGCCAGAGCCACTGATTCAATAATTCTATCGCTCTCAATTCCACTTCAATTGAAGCATGGGCAGACCTCAGCCACGGATCCTATTACAGGTTACTATAATTCATTACGGGGCAATGCTCACACCCATAAAAAATTGCCTTCCTCCCTGCGCAAATTAGCTACCTATATTTTGCAGCGAACATAGCAGAGCAAGTAATTAAGTATTCAAATTGGACTTTAGTAGTCAAATTGAACCGACTTTAATGATTTGAATCAAGGGCATGAGCCTTAGTGAATAACAATTGAGCAGGGTGAGTGATGGAGCCAGTTGGTTTCATGGTGGTGGCACTAGCTGTGACCAACTGCGGGCTGTGTTGCACTCTGCAGAGCACTGAACTGTCAAGGACATGAATCCCCGCTGAATATTCCAGCATTCATTTCATAGCTGTGACACTGCGTGGGGAGGGTCTTTTCTTTTTCCATTTTCCCTTTCTCACTGAGGAGAAAATACTTAAGGCAGCAAGACTGCTAGCCCTTTCATTTTCAGAACATTTTTGTTAAGATGTGGATGGCTGCTAGGAATGACAGAGAGTAAAAAGGAAGCTTGAGGCTCTCCACTGTGTGTTTGAAATAAGATGTTTTTTGAGAGCTCTCAAGATGGTGATGGCAGGGTGTGTGGCTGCCATTAATCTTTACAATTGTAAAACAGGTGCTATCATTTATGTCACGACTGTACATTATACAAAAAATATCACCCTCCTGGCTGCAGCATGTGGACCATGTTATATAGGTGATATGTGGATATACTGTGGGTCCTGTAGTAGTTAGCAGCTGGCTCTATCACATTAATACTGTACTTTTTATACCTTAGGGCCCATACCATCAGCCAGGACAAGGTGGTCCAGCATAAATAGTTTACGAAATATGTGACACAACCTGTGGTTACTTAATAAACAGAGAATTAATTGACAATTCTGAAAATCAATTAATTGTTTATTATTTATCAAGCAAAAATCCCAATCATGAGCTGGTTACAGCCTCTTAAATGGAAAGATTTAGTTATTTTTTTAGATTATATATCATCTAATCCAAATTAATTTGGTCAAACAAAACGAGCAATTTAATGACCTACTATGATGATCTACTTTACTCTGGGATATTAGAGAGTGAGACATTTTAGACAAGAGAGTTATCGATTAATCAAAAATACTAATCAAGCGTTTAATTGAAAATAATAACCACTTTTAATTCAGCCCTACTGATATGTTCACACAAAGTCTGCCAAACTACATCTTTGTAAGATACTTAAAAATATATATTAAAAGGGGCAATATATAGTTTTCAGCATCCACTAGCGGTGCGGTTTTAAGATTGCAACCAGGCTAACTAACATTACTATTTGTGTATCTTTCACCAGAGGCTTAGCAATGTGAGCACAGCTAAATGTATTGGATGATAATGAAACGGTTAGTGAGCTAGCCTGAATATAATAAATAAGATTGTTGTCGCACTTTATAACAAATAGACCGCAGTTAGTAACGTTACTGTAGTGATTGGGTTTTCCATTGTTTTGTTGTCCTATGTAGTTATTTTGCATTATTGTATATTATGTGGGTCACGTAAGTTACAACGACTGAAACGGTGTAGAAGCAAGAACGAATCGCTCCACATTTGCTTTGTACCGTTACATAATTTCTTGCACACTGAATCAACACATAATACCGGTGGTACACAGGATAGTAATATGAATCGCGTTAGCTGGTAAGTCATGTGGGACTGCTCAGCGTTTTCACGAAACCCATCTAATTCTCTTTGGCCTGATGAGCTTCAACACATAATCATTGATTGTTGTTTTGTATCCTTACGTAGAGTTTGTGTTGTAGTTTATGTCGGAGTCTGTGTTGTGCTGGGAGCCGGTTGTTTCGTGGTGTTAGTGGACTGCATTTCGTTAGCTGCGGTGTTGTTGCTGTAGTCAGAGAGAAGCCCGGAAGCACACACAGGGCTACATCCCGACCCGGTGCCTTCACATTAAAAGCAGAATAGCAGCTGATCCAAGCAACAGAGAAAAGAGGTGAGTGCTTCTTTTCTACGTGAGTTAGAGCCTATTGACAATAAGGAAGTAAAAGTTTTATTTATTAATACATGATTCCATTGAAACTACATATAGCCCTTTTAAGGTTTAAAAGCACCCTTTGAGGGTTTCAGCCACTAGCAGCACTAGGAGCAAAGTTTCTAAACACATTTATTCCAGTCCTGTACTTAACAGCAATTTTGAGCTATTATAGTTAGCTTTATAGTTTTACACCACTAAAATAAATATTAATATATTATACATATCTTGAAAGGCATGTATAAATAAAATGTATTATTATTATTATTATTATTATTATTACTATTATCATCATAAATGTAATTTTTACTCAACTATCTTTATTTAAGAGTTATAGTTACAGGTTACTTTGGTAATTAACACATTTCATACAAAACATATATCCATCTTTTAAATTATGATGATTATTTCACAGCAAAGACAAAGCTGGACATTACTTGGAGAAAAGAAAGCGAGGAAGTTGAACTACCTGGTGAGAAAATGTGTGTCTGTAACTTTATTCCAGCTGTCGTTGTACTTTACTGTGAACAGTTAGCATAGCATAGCTCTGATCAATCCGAACTCCATTCAGAAAACATTATTGTAGTATTTTTAGAATCGAGTCCCCTTATTTGCTCCAAACATGTGATCCATGTTTTTAATGCAGATCAAATTGTATCAAGTATTTTTTTTGTTTGTAGTGCAACGGCACCTCAATGGTCACTGTTAGAGACCTGCATACAGTACAAAGAAGTTAAAACTAGCTCCTCAAAGCGTACAAAGTCATGTCTTATATTCATGTGCAGCCAGTAACATGCAGTCTGTAACTTACACAATAAGGCTGATGAGACATTGTAGCCTATAACTAACAGGAACAAACACAATGATACTGTATGATCCATCCGTGAAATGTCATTTAATGCGGCCAAGGCCAAGACAGTCCTAATGTGTATCTGTAGCTACAGCACATGTAGATACAGAGTAAGTGGCAGAGCATGAGATGAATGTGCAGTGTTTCCTCTATATGCATCACGACCGCCACTACTAAAATTTCCCACGATCATTAAACTATGCTCTCGTTCTATGCAGAACATACGTGACAGATGGTGTTACGAGAGCAGCGTAACTCTGAATCGGGAGGTGCGTAGCGAGTGTTTGATCGTCCGAGCGGCAGAAAGTGACCGTGAACGCGAGCGGAGTAAAATATTCTGGCAGTAAATGTACGGTGTCTGTTACAGTGTGTCAGCTTCTCAAGACCAAGAAATGTCTGTTGTTTCCCACCTGCTGGAAAAGTGAAGCCGGTTAGCGCCAAGTTAGCTAACATCTCCCCTTCAGACTGCGCAGCTGAGCAGGAAAGCTTCTACAGCAGCTACACAGCTGCTTTGTAACTTAACTTTAGCTCAATTGATAGAAAGTAACTGGAAGCTGTATATTATTACTGCCTACTTGTCCAATGTTGAGAAGATCAGGTACAAATTTAGACTAAACTGACGTAGCCTGCAGCTCTGTCCTGTACAGACTGATTAAATTATTTTTCAGTTTTCAGTCTGAAAAAGTGGTTTTGGAAAAGAGGATGGAGGTGACTGGAGGAGCTGAGGTTAGTAAAGCTAATTAGAGATGCAAACTAGTCCTTTTAAGCTAATGAGGAGATGTTTCTTTTTGGATTTTAATGTGCAAATAAAATGCACCTCAGAAGGGAAGAGGTTTCTCATGTTGCCTGCTTTTTATATTAATGTCTACAGATAAATGTAAGAAGCTGTCATATTAACAGGGTTTGTCCTGCCCCCGCTGCTGAAAAGAAAATCCTAGAGGAAACACTGATGTGTCTCCCTCAAAGTGCAACACCTCCACCTGTGTTCAGTAAATTCAGTCAGAATCAGTGGATTACATCTTTGAACCATCCTGTATGGCCCAGAAACAAAGTTAAGGGGGTGGGACACAGACTCTGGTCTGTGATATTTGGCTCACAACAAATCTCTGACAAAGCCGCAAAACAAGGAGGAAATGACCATATGCTAAGCTGTACATCCCAGCTGGGCTCTGTGCCTTTTGTGAAGGAACCATGGCGTTAGAGAGACTGTCTTACACGCAGTCTGGAGAATTCATCTTACATAACCCACATAGCAGTGAGTCTGTCCTTACCCTGTCTTTCCCTTGCACAGAGACTGTTTTATTCTCAACTAAAAAGGTTTGTCTTAAGACTTTCTTACCCTAAGGCACTGGGACTCTTTCTTACCCTCGAGACAGTCTGTTTTGCCTTGAGAGATTCTGTATTGGCTCGCAGCACAAAACCCGCCTTACCCCAGTCTCAAATTAGCCAGTATTATCGACCTTCTGTACAAATACAAACTGTTTAATCCTCAACAAAGCATCCATCACATGTCTTACTCTTACCAAGTATCCTACTTGCAGCTCTCACTAAAGAAAACCTGTACTCTAATCTTAAGTCTGTCTTACCCTCAGCTGTGTACACATGATGAAGGTCCCCCCAAAGATCGAACCAGCCAGACCAGTACTCCATCACCATCTTAGGCTTCTGAGGCTAAAGTAAAACACACTCAATTGAGCAAAAGATACATCTGACCTTTCAGTTTCTCTCAGCAACTACCTTATTGCGCTTGTACAAACACTGAATACATTTTCTTAAAGATTAAGATATTCTTTCAGGCTTTTATTTTTATGGCAGCCCTACATTTTCATATCGGTAATAGAAAGAGCAAGGACAACGAATCACGTGTCTGTCTGATGTTTGATAAGATCAGAAAACTAGTAATGACATCTAAAGAAATCTACAAACACGGATAAAATAATAACGGACAATGAAGACCCACCAATTTAGACACGGCACACAAATAAGACTCACTTGTATTCCATCCAGATACTTGATGTCATTGGGGTTCAGTTTCTGGAAATTTATGGTTTCTAGTGCTGCAGACCAAAAAAAAAGACAAAACACTGTTGTTAACACATACAGAAACTGAAAAAAGATGCAGAACAGTTCAAACTAACATGCTTTATGGCATTATTGATTTGAGTGGTACTTAAACACTCACATGCTTCTTTCCTTGTATTTAAAGAACTATCACTATTTCTACAGAGCACCTGGAACTTCCATATAAAGCTAAATCCACTTCAAATCATGAGTGAATTGGTATTAAAATAGTATAGTGTAAGCTCCTGCATTAGGATTCAGCCAACGAGGCATCAAACTTCAACTGTTCACCTTGCTGTGAGTATAATATGCAAATCAGGGTGCAGTTTAGAGATGCATTAAAACATTTTGTGAATTCCCAGAAGAAGGTTTATTATAACAATGCCCTGAAGACCCTGTCCTGTTGTTATAGGGATGACAATACATGGTTTGCAGTGATAATAAAACCAGAAATACTCATAATCTCAGTGAAGAACAACCTTATATTGACTTTAAAACAATGGTTACTAATGCATGTATATTACAGTAGCAGGTATCTAATAGAAAAGATAACAATTAAGACTTATTTTCCGGCATCACAGTGTCTATGCCAGAGTACGCTCAAAACAACCACTTTCTGGTACAACACAGAATTCTTTGTGTGTAGAATTAGGTTCTGAACTGCTTCTGCCTGACACTGGGCCGCCCTTCGCCCCTTTGTCGTTGTGTGAAAACACAATACACCAAACCACCATACTGTATGTGTGTTTGTGTGTGTATGCGTGTGTGTGTTTGTTTGGGTGCTTGTTTGTCTAACAATACCTCCTTTCACTCCTCCAAGCTTTAGTCCTTCCTTGTTGTCTGAGGTCAGCAGCAGCTCTGTGATGCCCCTTGACAATAACGCCTGGAAAGAAGGGGGATTATGGAGGCAACTAAACAAAACAGTGGAGGTTCTTTCTGATATATTTTTGTTGATTTTCCTTTGAAAGAAAGTGTAAAGGAGAGTGACCAAATAAAGGACAGCAGGGAAAACAAAGTAAGTAAGCGCACTCATCTATGAGCTGCCAGTTACTGTTGACATAGTTGTGCAATTTTAATTCTTACCTCTTTGATGAAAGGCATGTACTCTTTATCTTTAGCAAAGGAGCCATATTCATTCTCCACTTGAACTGCAATAATTGGGCCACCCTTGGAGTACTGTGCATTAATTAGCAAATGAATAGAGGACACATATTAGAGCCTGGCACCAGATCTTGACCATCCCTACCCTCAATGCAGCTGAATTTTAAAAACACTGTGGAATGCAAATCAGATCATGCTCAATGATGCATGAAGCTGATGAGAAGAAAATATGGCTGGGGGGGACACAAGTTGAGCAATTTGAGGTTGTATGGTGCATTGCATTGCTAACAATGGTTACAACATGGCCAACAGCAGATTGAAGGTTTTTAGGAGGCGGTGACTAAATATTGCATGCAGGGATAAAATATGATTGTGAAAACAAGGATTGTGTCGTGAAAATAATCTTTTTGGGATTGGATAGTTTTTTAATTGCATGCATGCTGATATCTTTTACAAAATGAATAGGCAAAAGTGTGTATGCAAGTAACGATGAAAACTCAAAACATTTCATTGGAAAAACTTGTCTATTTTGATATAGATGTATTTTAGTCATATTTTTATAGAATAGCCTCGTGTAATTTTTCTAGAATATCTGAGTGCATCAACCCAAATACTTTTTAAATCTCTCTTGTGCTAAAATGGAAAGTACCTGATATGGAGCAACTTTCCTAATGAGGTGATTAAAGAAGGATTTGACTGCATCAGTGAACCCTGGGTAGGTTGTTCTCAGTTTCATGTTGTGATCCCGTAGTAGCCAACTGAAAAAAGAAATCACAACAAAAACCTTTAAAATGTCCCACAAATAACATATCACACAAGTTCTTCAAAGTGCTGTGAACTCTTCAGGTTTTCAGCTACTGGAGATAATCCCAGCCAGCCTAAGCATGACTATCATAAAATGCAGTGCAGAGGAAGTCATGCTTCACTGCATGCCCCTAGAAACACTCTGTTTGGATGATTATCAAAGAAATATTACCTCAACCTCACGTTCCCTGAGGGCAAAACTACTTACTTCCAGTCTTTTTCCCCTCCAACATTTACCCCATTATCTGTCCAAATCTATTTTGATTACAGAACTAAATGAATTCATCCTTTCAGGGAGATCTGCCTGTCAGATTTAATTATTGTTCTCTCTAATACCTCACTGACAGTCTGATAAATTATCAGTGACTTTCATTTGAGTAACATTAGCGGTTAACTTATATGATGCATACTGTCCTCTAGCCATAATATGTCTAACACTATGTAACAAGCCCTGTTGTCTTTGTATCGTATATGCCACCAAGACAAATCCTTAGCAACACACCTGGTGAAAATAGCCAAACAGATGACAGCACACTTGAAATAATTCTCATAAAATAAACAATGAATTATTTCCATGAGTTTAATGGATTTAGCCTGCAGCAAAGATACGGCTAACAATCAGATTACCTGACTGAACAATCCATTTCCAAGTCAATTTAAGTGACTAACTTAGCACCCGCTGGCTATCCTCAAATGCATTACAATGTTGGTATGGCTGTGAGGCAGATACAAAATATCTGAAAATATAACACTTAATTGTGGCTGTGTGATTCTTACCTGGGTAGCCCCCTAAATCCC
>NW_024044514.1:0-64019 GCF_014851395.1 Micropterus salmoides | reverse complement strand
GTGACAGAGAGCATAGTAGTGTGTGTGAGAGAGTATAGTAGTGTATATGAGAGAGTATAGTATATGTGACAGAGAGCATAGTAGTGTGTGTGAGAGCATAGTAGTGTGTGTGAGAGAGTATAGTAGTGTGTGAGAGAGAGTAGAGAGTATGTGTGTGTGAGAGAGTATAGTAGTATATGTGACAGAGAGCATAGTAGTGTGTGTGAGAGAGTATAGTAGTGTGTGTGAGACAGAATGATAGTCCATATGAATGAGAATAGTTGTGTGATAGAGTTTGATTGAAACAGAAGCAAGTTTGATTGAAACGGAAATGGGAATAAATTCTCAGTTGCTGAATGGCTATCTTTGATAAAGTTAGAAGAAGCGGGAATTTTAGTTGGTCCACCTTCTCAATCATGATTGTCATGAGATGATGGTGGACCAGGAGCGAATTAATGAAGCCATTTGCCTCTTAAATAACATTTTAAAATGTCCAGCCGTTGTCTCAACAATGTCAGAAACATTGCATCAAATTTGTCAGCCCTCAACAGGGGCTTCACTGTACTGCCTTGGGTCCGCAGCAACATGCTCGCCACGTATGAGGTCAATTGGATGAACTTCTTGATATAATCAAAAGACAAACAGACACAAAGATTTCTGCCTTTTTGAGAGAGATAAAATATACTGCCCGGCTAACGAACTGATCTAAATTAACAGCTAGAGCTGGGCAAGTAGCAGCATATTGAAGGAAACTAAATAATTAGTCAGAACTGACCTAGTGTTAAGTCAGGCATTTTCGATTAACATTACCAAACACCTTGAAATGACAACTAATTTTGCATTTTGCTGTCAAACCATTTCATAAAGCCCGTTAATTCAGCATTGATCCAGCTGCTCTTTTAAACGTTAAAATCTATTATAATCTGATAAAATTGCTAAATACAAATGTAGTGTTTTTTTAAGATATTTGATCTCCTGTTTTGGCATTAGACTAACTGGATGTCAGCCCACTTCTCACGTCTGTGGGAGAAGGGTGAGGCATGAGAGTAGGCTACACTTGGCTATGTGGGTATTCCAATAATCATTTTTCATTGGTAAACCACTTTAGCAAGAGTACAGAGAGTACAGTACAGCCACACTTTGAGGAGAAATAACAATAAAAATGACCATTTGCTACATTTCTTGGGATGACTATTTGATTCTTGTTTTATATAGTTTAACTAGACAAGTAATATAAATCAAATAAATCTGTTTGTGTGGTCGTTCTATGTCATTAATATATTTATCTTTCTCTTGATGTGAATAAGCAGGTGTTCCAATTACAGAAGTTTTATGTAATGGATTATGTATTGAGACAAGGCTCTTTCAAGTAAATGTTTGCTTGTCTTGCCTTGATGCTAAGTCACTTTGTTTGCTAAATGACTACTTGTAATGATGTTGCTTTAATTTTTAGGCCTACTACCCCAAATCACCCTACCTTCAACAAGGATGTCATATTGTTACCTGATTCTGCGTGGGACAAAGTCTGCCAACACAAAACAAAAAGACGGCTTCATGAAAGTGCCTTTATTTTAAGTGCCTTTGAAATCAGGAAATCATGAGACTTCAGGACGGTCATTGCAGAGATAAGAGAAGCATTCAAGGACAGAATTCCTGAGGATGTCAGGTATTATATTGTTGTTACATTACGACATTGCATATTAGTTCATGCAGAAAGTTGAGTTGAATATAATTGAATTTGATTTATTGTTTGTTTTTGTTTTTTTCAGTATTGAACTTTTGATGTGTATGTGCATGTGGAAACAAACTGGTTTCACCAAAGTTGCGTGAGGGTCAGGACTTGAGTGGCTTTATGATTCACAAAGTATTTAGATCAAAGGCGGTGTACATTCGGCCATCAAGCAATCTTCCATTTCCGGTAAGCCATTTAAAAATAATGTGAAGCAGTTTCTGCCTCAATTAGAGGATACAGTTTTGGGCTTAACCCTAAAATTTTTAAATACATAATTTTTGTTGTATTGTAGTTTGACAGCACAGATTCAGAGGACAGTTGTGTGGAGGTTGACACTACATCAGCATCTAGTAACCACAGCACTACCACCGCCAGTCAGACCTGTGGTCGTGTAACTACGAGGGCCAGGAGAAATCAAATTGCATCAACACAGCAGATTTCAAGTTATCCTGTCACAAGAAGGACCAGAGCTAACCAACCCTCTGCAGCACAGCAAGTGACCTGTGATATCACCACCATAGTTAACCAGCCCTCTGCATCACAGCAAGCATCCAGTGTCATTCACTTAGATAGTGTTACCACAGAGGACCAGACTCCATCAACTAGCAATGACGATTATGCTGCCTACCTTTCGATCATGACTTCCATCTCAGACCTTTCATCTGATGATGAGGAATTAAACCAGGCTATAATGGCCAGTCTTGAGAGTCATGTGTAAGTGACTAAGTGGTTAACATGACATTGATTTAATTGAAAGTGCAGTCATTTCAGATACAGTGGTAAGAAAAAGTCAGTGAACTCGCTGGAATTATCTGTTTTTCTACATGAATTGGTAATAAAGTAAATAAAGTTTAGGCAAATACATTGTCTTTAAGCTAAGAATGCAAAGTATTATAATATTTGGTGTCTTAATTGAACACAGACATTAAACATTCAGAGTACTGGTGGAAAAAGTGAAGCCTTGGATTTAGTAATTGAAGCAATAACCTCAAGCTCTTCTGCTAGCTTATACTGAACTTAATTTTTTGTACCTAGTTGAGTATTCTTTGTTGTGTTTCTTGAGTTATCTTAGTTAAGTGGCAACTTCTAGGCAGAGTAGCCACATAACAAAATGGTCTCCATTTATAGACAGTTTGTTTAACCGTGGTCTGATGAATATCTTAACTCTTTGAGATGACCTGGGAACCCTTTCCAGCTTCATGCAAATCAACAATTCTTGATCATTAGTCTTCTGAGAGCTCTTTTTGTGAGGCATAGTTCACATGAGCAGATGATTCCTGTGAATAGCAAACTCAAAATCTTTGGATAGCAACATTGCTCTAACGCACACTTCCAATCTTGTTTCATTGACTGAACTCCAGGTATTCTAACTCCTGACTCCAATCACCTTTGTTGTCATTAGACAAGGGCTTCACTTATTTTTCACGAGTACTGGGAATGTTTAATGGCTGTTCAATGAAGATACCAATATTATGATTGTTCTTGTGTTATTAGCTTACGCACAGTGCGCTTATTATAATGTTTAGACTTGTTATAATGTTGCCTGTGGAAAGAAACAGCAGGCAGGACTCCTCAGATGTTCCCATCATGCCTATGTAGAGGCTATAATAGAAGTTGTGTTCAATGATAAAGAGATGCAGGTACCCTTTACATGCTATGTCCATGAATTAAATGCAATGGTTTCTTAGCTTGCACTTTCCAGTGTTGCATCACATTTGCTTGTTAGATTCGCACTGTACCAAAATACATGTATAAACTGGAACAAGAAACTTTATGTTTATATCTACAAAAGGTATTGTATAGTTTAGAATGTAGTTAGCAGTAATGGTTACAGGGGAATTATGACCTATGCTTATTTGACATAGATATGTAAGGATAACAAAGAAAGTATAATCTTATCCCTATCTTAATTTTTTATATTTTCTTTAAACAGGGCACCTGAACACCAAAACATAAAATCAGCACAGGAGGTGCTCCTCAGTCTTGCATCCCAAATTGACACTAACCAAAGATGCAGGTTCAACATTAATAGGTCTTCAGTACTGGATGGGGCTCTGCGTGCCTTCAGACGACTGTCCTACAATCCCACGTACCAGATGTGCATCAAGTTTTCAGATGACTTGGGAATGGATGAAGGGGCTGTGGACCTTGGAGGCCCTAGGAGAGAATTTTTACGGTTGCTCAAGGAAGCCAGTCTGCGGGGCATTTGAAAGGTTTGTGTAATAGAGACAGAAACCAAATAAGGAAAATTTTATTGAAAGTACAACAAAACATTTGAACATGTACTCTGTATTTTTAATTAAAAGCGACTGTTTATTCTAATAAACTAAGCCTACAAGTAAACACAAAGAAAACCAGGTTCCAGACAACACATTACTATTTGTAAAGTATGCTGTAAAATAAGCTATTTGCACACATTTCAACAACAGTTTTCACCATTGAGGCATATTGTGCAACAATAACTTCAATGTAGTTTTTCTCCTGGTTCTTCTGATTGCTAGCTTTTCTAGACTTAACTGGATTTGAAATTATGTTTGGCAAGTCTTAAAAGATTTATTTTGGGTTCTCAAATCAAACATAATGTATTACATGGCATACATGCAACAAGAGAAAGGCAGAGGAACATGTTGTTCCGTTCTGGAGAGATTACCTGCAGGATGTTGAAGGTAAATATGCCGCTTGTAGATATGGTACTGTGTCTTTAGTTTTTGTGTACAAATATTGGGGTAGGAGAAAATACTTGGAGTACTAATTGTAATGAACATTTATTATTCTCAGAACATGAATAAAAATGATTGTGGTTTTTCACTAACCTTTGCTTTAGTTCAACTTTCTTGGCTAATTTGTTAACTTCTGTTCCTGTATTTTCTCTCGTTTCCTCTCTTTCTTTTTTCCCCTTTTTTAAAATGTATTCTTACTTTTTATATTTTGCTCATCTTCCCTTCCTCTATCTTCTTTACTCTAAGTTTATCTTTGCAGTCTGTCCTGTATAGAATTGTCTTTCCATTACCTACCTTTTGGAACATTTTATATGCTGTTTTTTTCACTCAGTCTCTCCTTACCTCCTTATCTGGTGCTTACCTTTCTCTGTTTCTGTCTTTCATTCCTTTTTTAAGCTTTCTATATGGTACTTTTACCTTTTTACTGGTATAATTGCTGCTGTAAATTCTCATTGTTCTCTTTGGTGTGTGCTTCTTTTGAGTTAGATCAAGAGGGACCATCAAAGCTAAGTAAAATCTTAGCTTTTGCAACAGGTGCAAGTGTCATCCCTCCAGTTGGCTTCTCCCCTCAACCATCAATTGATTTCCTGCATGATCAGTCTGTCAGCTCCAGATGTCATTTGCCTATGGAAAACACCTGCATCAGCTGCCTTAAGTTGCCATTGCTTGACACGTATGAGGATTTTAGGGAGACTATGGACTTTGCAGTAAGTAATACACAGGGTTTTGGTAGAGAATAATGGAGGAAACGATGTCGTTGAGGATGTTTCAGTTATATTAACAAATGAGCTACTGTGTGTTTAAAAAAATATTGCATTTGATGCAAACTATTACAGTTTGAAAATTGAATTGGCTTTTTCAGTGATGAGCCAGAACTTTTTTGTTTTGTTTTTCAAACCAATGCATTCATATAAAATTCATATAAAATTTTCTTTATCCTTCAGATTCCTTTTGTTCAACTAACTAAAATAACGTGACTAATGCTGAGTAGTTGGGAGTTTTTTTAGTTGTTTTTTTTGTGAAAATTAATGCCATGGATAATGATATGAAAACAAATAAAAATGGTATTGTATAGTTTAGAATGTAGTTAGCAGTAATGGTTACAGGGGAATTATGACCTATGCTTATTTGACATAGATATGTAAGGATAACAAAGAAAGTATAATCTTATCCCTATCTTAATTTTTTATATTTTCTTTAAACAGGGCACCTGAACACCAAAACATAAAATCAGCACAGGAGGTGCTCCTCAGTCTTGCATCCCAAATTGACACTAACCAAAGATGCAGGTTCAACATTAATAGGTCTTCAGTACTGGATGGGGCTCTGCGTGCCTTCAGACGACTGTCCTACAATCCCACGTACCAGATGTGCATCAAGTTTTCAGATGACTTGGGAATGGATGAAGGGGCTGTGGACCTTGGAGGCCCTAGGAGAGAATTTTTACGGTTGCTCAAGGAAGCCAGTCTGCGGGGCATTTGAAAGGTTTGTGTAATAGAGACAGAAACCAAATAAGGAAAATTTTATTGAAAGTACAACAAAACATTTGAACATGTACTCTGTATTTTTAATTAAAAGCGACTGTTTATTCTAATAAACTAAGCCTACAAGTAAACACAAAGAAAACCAGGTTCCAGACAACACATTACTATTTGTAAAGTATGCTGTAAAATAAGCTATTTGCACACATTTCAACAACAGTTTTCACCATTGAGGCATATTGTGCAACAATAACTTCAATGTAGTTTTTCTCCTGGTTCTTCTGATTGCTAGCTTTTCTAGACTTAACTGGATTTGAAATTATGTTTGGCAAGTCTTAAAAGATTTATTTTGGGTTCTCAAATCAAACATAATGTATTACATGGCATACATGCAACAAGAGAAAGGCAGAGGAACATGTTGTTCCGTTCTGGAGAGATTACCTGCAGGATGTTGAAGGTAAATATTGCCGCTTGTAGATATGGTACTGTCTCTTTAGTTTTTGTGTACAAATATTGGGGTAGGAGAAAATACTTGGAGTACTAATTGTAATGAACATTTATTATTCTCAGAACATGAATAAAAATGATTGTGGTTTTTCACTAACCTTTGCTTTAGTTCAACTTTCTTGGCTAATTTGTTAACTTCTGTTCCTGTATTTTCTCTCGTTTCCTCTCTTTCTTTTTTCCCCTTTTTTAAAATGTATTCTTACTTTTTATATTTTGCTCATCTTCCCTTCCTCTATCTTCTTTACTCTAAGTTTATCTTTGCAGTCTGTCCTGTATAGAATTGTCTTTCCATTACCTACCTTTTGGAACATTTTATATGCTGTTTTTTTCACTCAGTCTCTCCTTACCTCCTTATCTGGTGCTTACCTTTCTCTGTTTCTGTCTTTCATTCCTTTTTTAAGCTTTCTATATGGTACTTTTACCTTTTTACTGGTATAATTGGTGCTGTAAATTCTCATTGTTCTCTTTGGTGTGTGCTTCCTTCTTTTGAGTTAGATCAAGAGGGACCATCAAAGTTAAGTAAAATCTTAGCTTTTGCAACAGGTGCAAGTGTCATCCCTCCAGTTGGCTTCTCCCCTCAACCATCAATTGATTTCCTGCATGATCAGTCTGTCAGCTCCAGATGTCATTTGCCTATGGAAAACACCTGCATCAGCTGCCTTAAGTTGCCATTGCTTGACACGTATGAGGATTTTAGGGAGACTATGGACTTTGCAGTAAGTAATACACAGGGTTTTGGTAGAGAATAATGGAGGAAACGATGTCGTTGAGGATGTTTCAGTTATATTAACAAATGAGCTACTGTGTGTTTTAAAAAAATATTGCATTTGATGCAAACTATTACAGTTTGAAAATTGAATTGGCTTTTTCAGTGATGAGCCAGAACTTTTTTTGTTTTGTTTTTCAAACCAATGCATTCATATAAAATTCATATAAAATTTTCTTTATCCTTCAGATTCCTTTTTGTTCAACTAACTAAAATAACGTGACTAATGCTGAGTAGTTGGGAGTTTTTTTAGTTGTTTTTTTTTGTGAAAATTAATGCCATGGATAATGATATGAAAACAAATAAAAATGTTATTTTTCAAATGTTAGCCATTGTGAACACTTTTCATAAAAGCTCTATATAAATGCAGACATTAACAATTTATCTTTTACAAAGCATCCAACAGGATTCTGGCACTAAAGAAGCTTACTGTTCACTAAGAACTAAAAATAATTGTATGCCATGGTTACCGTCATCAATTAGTGTGTCTACTGTTTCTTGAATTCTGTTCATAACTGTATGATCTATAACAAAGTCATTTACTGGAACAACAATATTGTTTTCAGTCTCTAACTGTACACGGTGGTCCTCATTGATTTGCAAGGTATCATTTCCTGCAAAAATGTCCTGAATTGCACAAGCTTCTGCACTGTTAAGAACCCCTCTGTGCCACAGTTGAAGAGGTGTTTGTCCTCCCATCGTAGATAATCCATGGTTGTTCCACTGATTTTGGAATTCTGCAGCTGCCTTTGAACTCTTAGCAAGTTGATGTAATGTAGACAAAACATATGGAGTTCATTTGTAGAATCTAGTATGCCCTCATTTTCCATGAAGGTGAAGAGGTTGCTGAAGTGGAATGAGACAACTCTATTTAGCTCTGCCCACAGCCGTTCTATCCTCTGATTGTGGACACTGCTTCCAGTAATGACACTGCCTCTATTCAACCCCCTTCTCTCCAGCATATACCGGGCAACCCCTGTGTTCTCCATGCCATGGTCACAGCGTACTCTTGTGGGAAGGCCAAAGCTCTGTACAAAACAGTTCCAATACACTTGATGCCCTCTTGTTATTGAGACACAAGTATATGATGTCAACACACCCATGAAAGACCATTCTCCAGACCATCAACTTATGATTTCCATCTATATGCCTGTGGAAATAATAAATGACATGATTACTACTGTTTTTAGCCCTGTGATACCCTCCAATGAATTGTTACACATTTTTCCTTCTGCTTTGGCTCTCATGAAAAGGTCATGGGGATGTTTGTTCAATCTATGTTTCCATTCAATAGATACGCTTTATCTAAAATCATATTGTGTAAATTGAATACTTTTACTTGAGTAACATTTTGAAAGCAGAACTTGTAATTGAGTATTTCTACACTGACGTTTACTTAAGGTAAACATCTCAGTACTACTTCCACCACTGTAATGAAATACATTACTTTATTACCACTGAGTGTATTTACAGAAACCAAACAATGTAATATCACAAAATACTCACCATAATTGATTAATTAATTATAATTCATTATAAATTCTTCTTCGAATTGCATGTCGGCGACGGAAGGCACGTCCAATTGGGTCAAGGTGTTGCAGGCAACGTCTCACACGCCAACGCTGAATTCTGTTCTGTTCTGTTCGAAGGCTTCCTAGTACATACCTTTCTCCTGCATTTGGAGTGATTTGAAGAATCCCGCTAACAATGTCAGTCAAGGCCTCATCAGATATTGCTGTATAGGTCAGTGGTCCAATTTGAAGTTGCTGTCTGTGTCTATACAATGTCCTCCTGCTGATTCCAAAACATACAGCTATTCTTTGCCAACTCATTCCAAGGGACAAACAGTAGGTAATTTGTTCAAATAGCATATTGTATTGAGGCTGACCAGGATGACCAGTTGGAATTGTTGGTGGTACTCTTGAAGTAAACATATCCCTTTGTCTCATTTCCACTGATCTTGTGTTTTCATATGAATTTATGATGGAACAAAAACATGTATACAGTGCCTCCAGTGCACCTAAACTTCCATGACTGTCACTCCCTTCTAACTGCATGCTATTTGACAGGAAATTGTCCGTGTGTATCCATTAAGCTCACAGAAGAGTCTTTCCAAAATCATGCTGTCTTGTCCCATACTGTCACATTCCCTTACAATGTTCTGAACACATCTCATTGTATTAGTGAAAAAAATAGTAATGTCCTCCTCATTACCATTTACGTCAACAAACAAAAACAAAAACAGACCTAGCAAAATAAGGTAAATAAGTAAAAGTCTCATGGCTGTCTTGCTGTGGCTCTAACAAAGCTGTAAACTTTCCTTAAAAGTGCTTCAGCTTGATTTCAATGCTCCATATAGCACAAATTAAGCTAAAAGTGGTCTGAGAGTGTGCAGGCTTTGTTTTCAAGGATGTGAGCCAATCAGTGAATAACAAATTAAACCAGCTTCCTGTTCGATCAAATTAACTTCCTTTTCAATTATACTTTTCTTTCTCATATACACTATTATACTATTATAGTAGCAAATAGCTTTTCAGTAACGAAGCTGTTTTATTGACCGAGTAGCGTGGTAGCTTCCACACACGCTACATTTCCCCAAGGATCAGTGAGTGACGCCACCGCCACACACGGACATGTACGTGTAGCCGGCAGAAGCGCTTCCGTGTGACGGTGACATCACGTACCGATCCTTGGGCTGATGTCTGCGACTTTGCTGCAGGGGAATAAAGACACGCGCGATTGAGTTCACTTTCTATTGTGATAGAAGGATCAGGGTCCAGCCTGGACACCTCTTCCTCTAGTGAGGAGGAAACTTTGATATGTATTGCGGGGAAAATTTGTTTCCATTACATGAGATCGATCGATCGCATCTCATCTCAGAGATCATTCGATCGCCCCTCTCTCTCTCTCATGCCATGAATGTTTAGGTTGTTTAGGTTGCAATGTTGCCAGAGCACAAATTCACATATAAACAATAAAAATATATAATTAATTAATAATGTGATAATTAAGTTATTTTATACAAACAACAATGGTTCTCTGTTTGTTGCATGAGGAAATACATTTAGCTGCAATGATATGGCAGGAAGTAGTCCGATTTAGCTCTCTCTGCACACACACTGTTTGGAGCGGGTTTTTAGTCTTTCTTCTGTTGCTATTGTGAAATGAAGTTAGTTCAATATACACCAGGCCTATACTCTCTCTCTCTCTGTCTCTCTGTCTGTCTGTCTGTGTTTTTTTATGCACACGCACCCCCCCCCCCTAACTATAAAATATTAAAAAATTTAAAGAAGCTTAGAGCTGTTGCAACGTTGTTGTAGCTTAGCTTGCTGCATTTCACTGGAGGGTAGCTTCTGTGTAGTGAAGCTTCATTTAATGTAGAGTAGCTAGTAGCTTAGCTCACTACATTTTCCAAGTAGCTTGCCCAACACCGCAATTCAGGGACTTTAATCCAAACAGCAATATACAAGGTTTACAGGTAGTAGATTAATCCATAATCCAAGACAGCAGAGAAACAGACAGGCCGCTTCACACATGACACAACAGGGCATATTCACACTACAAATGACTACTGAAGGGAAATAGCAAACATTTAACACCAGGGACTAACGAGCGGGTGGGAGAAACACAGGTGCGAAGGATCAGGACTAACGAGACAGGCAGCCAGAGAGACAGCAGGGGAACATACAAAACACAGGTTACTGAACACTAAACATAGGCCATATCAGAATAATATGTAACAGATCAGAATAACAACCTAATTTAGACACAATCAGACAGATCACATCTATTCCATGAAAACAAGGCAGTGGAGGAAGCCCTCAACACGTTTAATATAACTGATTAAAATAAATCCTTAAAGCTAGGGTTTATTTCTGTTATATTTGAAATCATTGGCTGGCCTGTCTGTCTGTCTACCTGCCTATTGTGCACTGATTTTTTCAGTTAGACACTTCAAGCCATCTCTTGCTGGTTTCTCCAATCTTCAGCTTTAACTCCCACATTACAACTTTCGGTGCTTAAAATTTACAGCTAAATTTCCTTTAATATGTTTAACTTCAGCTATCACTGCCATACAAGCAAAAAGTGTCAATAACTGCTCATTCACACGCTGTGTAGCCCCCCTCGTCCTGCATACTCTCACTCATTCAAGCTCAATCGTCAGCTCAGCTTCAGAAGTTTTGCAAACGCAAGGTCTGAGAAACAACCAGCAGAATGAAAGAACTGCCCATCCCTCCTTTGTAAAAGGTGTGTAGTACAGAACACGTGTGAACACTACCAGGCTTCACACGGAACTTCAGCCGCATCATGTTTGATGCCATGGTGCTTGTATTGATGAGGGGTGTCTTTGAGCAGTGGAGAGTGAGCCCTATGTAGGACAAGGTTTCCAGGGCAACCGGCTTATTGTTGGTTCAAAACTTGTCCAGGCCATTTGTCACGTCACACTCTTTGCTAAATTGTTCCTCGCTCTGTGTACAGTGAACTACTAAAAGCCGTCTGTTATTTGACATTGATGGTTTGGCTTGTTTGACTTGGTATTATAGTAACAGGATGGTCTCCATACTGACATGGAAGTCAAAACTGTGATATGCAGAACAACAATAACTGCTAGTGTTTTCCAGTGTTGCCATCACATCTATGTGACAGAAAGAGAAAAATGGTGTGTGTGTGTGTGTGTGTGTGTGTGTGTGTGTGTGTGTGTGTGTGTATATGTGTTTCCCGCAGCTCAGTGAGTGTTTCTGAAGGAGGCCGGACTCTGCCTGGCCTGTAGAGAATGCATGGGTGATGGATGAGAATAATTATGTGGAACATCCACTTTCAAAGAAGACTCGTGTTCATGTGATATAATAATAGTGAAGCATGCCTGTTCATTCCTGAACCCCAATCCACTCCATCACCTGCACTATCACTGCCCTCGGTCTCCAATCCTTTACCAGTCTACAGGAGGCAGGGTCCTGGTCCCGAAGCCAGGCCAGGTCAATGAGTAGCCTAAACTGTGTCTGAAACCGACACTGATATTGTGAAATCAAAGTTATTGTCTACTACTACTACGCGTTTAGTTGTTATCACGCGACCAGAACATGATATTTTGGTCACATGGTCCCAGGTAAGTGGGAGGGAGATGATAAGCCCTATCAAGGAGCAAAGAGGTCAGAGAGGTCATCAACCTTTGGATGGCCAGAGAAAGATCAAAGGAGGACAGTGACAACCAATGCAAAGACCATGGTTGAACAGAGTCAGGGGTTATACTACCCCTCCCACCCCCCAATATTTAACCACCAGTCATCATGTGACCAAAATTACGCACTTGATACTTGTCACATGATAAAAACAAAACTGAGCTAACTTCATCTAAAGCTTCAGAAAGACCAAGCAAGTGGTTGTTTTAATGAGTACACAGCATCAATAGGGTAAATACCTAGGGAAAGAAGTAACTTAAGGAATAGCACAATTAATACCAGAGAATTGTAAGGAGATAGAAGAAGTAGAAGGTGCTGCCATGATGACCCAAAAGTTCCTGCTTTTGTTTCATTTTGCCTCCTTATTTACTGTTTTTGCTTAGTTTCTCAAGGAGAGACATTTTCCTTTGCCTCTTACAATATTTGTTTGAATGAACAGATACATAAAACTAGGGCTGACCCTGAAAAGTCAAAGATTCGATGCTTCGATGGGCGGAGCCTGATACGACTGTCAATCTTACAGTCGAAGCAGCAAAACAAGGATCATGCCATTTTGGTGATATGGGGGTGCTCAACATCTGATTGTACATAGAACTACCAGTTTTCTCCCAATAAGTTAATATACTGCCAATTACAATATACATTTCAACACATCATGCTAAAAGAAAAAAAGCTTTTAATAATTGTATGAATAAATCCAAAATTATTAAGAAAGGCGGTCAGTGCGCATGTGTACACATAGCTTTTATGTGTGTAGCCTAGTGGCAGAGAGACAGTGCCCCAGACTCACCGGTGTTGTGCTGAGTAGTCCGCATCTTGCTGGACATTCGGATCATTTATCACCACTGATGAACCACACAAAGAATATTATCTTTTTTAAAATAGTATTTGAAATAGACCCGCGAATAGTCAACTGCACGGCATTCACGAAAAACTCTGCACAAGAACAGTGAATGGCAGGCGAGCAGAGCAGAGAGAAAATGATCAACAACAAGCCTCAGTTTAGCTTTAAGTGTACAATGTAAGTTACAGAGACTAATAAACAAAGACTGCAGCTTCAAGATTGAAGCGGAGCTACCGTGCCCCCCCTTGCAATCGCCACGCACATACATACACTGATTCGACTATCAGTTGACTATAGGCAAGACTTGACAATTCTGATTTGACTACATAAATCCTTAGTCGGGGACAACCCTACATAAAACACATCACTCTCTGTTCTCTGATCACGTTTTTCTGAGGATAGTCTCACTTGACGTTGGGGCCTTTGGTTTGATGGCAGAAGACATTCATGTTTATTGACTGCGCTAAAGCTTTGTAGAAAAGCTTGACACTCAGGAGCAGTTTCAGTCCAGCTGCTGCTAACGAAGTGGAGAGGTGGAGCTAATTAAAACTAATGAGCCACACGTGTTGTCTGTGTAGCAGCTACTGATGATCATGAACCTTTATCACTGCAAACACAGGGTGTGATTTGACAACCCGGTCTCACTCCGAAGTCGTCACATATGGACGCGTGGTCAAGAGCCATAATCGTCAGTTTGTGACGCACTAGGGATCCCTTTGACGTCATAGTTCGACGTATTGAGGGAAGCCCTGTTGTGTCAGTTTTTGATGGTAAAGGCAAGTATGATATTTAAGAGAAAAGACGAAGTAAGGAGGTGATTGGGGTGGATAGAGGGCCAGAACCCGGACCTTGAAGCAGGAGAACAGGGTTTGTGTCCCGTGCGAAACAAAACATTAAATGTTTTTATTTAGGCGAGTGAGGTAAATTGACATTAACGTTAGTTAACTTAAGTCTTAATTGACATACATAGCTATTTTAACCCAAACCATGATCTTTTCCTAACCTTAACCAAGTAGTTTTGTTGCCTAAACCCAACCAAGTACTTTCTGTGCCTAAACCTAACGAAACTGCAACGTTTCACGACTTTAATTATGCGCGCTTCAACATGGCAATGTATCGAAACGTTACGTTTTATCTTGAAAGTGTAACCGGATATTGCATATTTATTGTTGCTAAGCGTTGCTAACTTGACTGTGGATCCCTAAACGTCAATAATTGATGCAAAAGGGCTACCCAAGTCTTTAAAAAGCGACGACAAAGGGCCTTGACCATGCGTCAGACATTTGACGAGTAGGGAGTGAGACTGTGTTGGATTTGATCTAAAGACTATGCATCTCTCCCAAATCTGTCTCAATGGCAGTATTTCAATTGGTAAAAATTCAAGTTCCTGTTGCGTAAGACCAGGGGCCTGTACCACGAAGCGAGTTCAACATACCCAGGATATGTTTTTGTTATCTGGCAATAACTAACCCTAACAATCGCGATCGGGATAAGCGGTCCCACGAAGCTGGTTATCGGTAAGTCAACCCAGGGTTTCCCAATCCAGCCGGGAGCGCGTTCACATAAAAGAGGCAGTGTTAGCAGCAGATGACCAATCAGAGACATGAACAAGTCCACTGTCAGCAGAGCGTCATATTTTATGAACGAGGATTAAACTGTAACACTACAGAAATACGACAGTAGCACGCCTGCAGCTGACACATGCAGGGAGACAGAAAATCGCAGACAGTGTAAATTACTAAATAAATAGGTGTATGCATAGTCTATAATAGTGGTGTTATGAGCTGTATGAAAATATCAGCCTTATTCTTTCAGCTCGGTTGTGTGTCAGTGTTTCCACATTAAAAGACACTGGCACTGAGTAAGTGGTCTTCCACCTCACTTTAAAAAACTTGTCATCACTTCAAAAATGAGATTAATTTATTTAACACACTCAAAAGTGTTCCAAACATTGTTCTAAATTAACTTCATAAAGCAATGAAACGAAAACTCCATTCATGCCATAAAATGTGTGGTTGAAAGACTGAATCTCAACATTTAGGCTACTGAAAAGTCATCTCATTACCTGCGCCCACATCGCAAAAGGTGGGGCAGAACATGATTACAGTCTCTGTAGTAGGCCTAAGAAAGCTATACTAACCTAAAATAAATAGCCTACGTTCATATAAAATTTTGTATTTCAATATCCCTACCAAACTGCTCATAATATTCAGCGTCACATAAGAAAAATAAAACCCATTTATTTTAATGGCTGCGTCAGGGTGTGTGAAACGAACTGGGAGCAAATAAAAAAAAAAATTAAACACCTTTCAAAGCAGTAAGCAGGCTGATCCTGCTATACTGTAAAAACCTGTAGGCAACAATAGCTTAAGTCTTTTAATCAGTCTCTGTAGGATCGCCATAGTCAAGAGTTTCTCCACATCACCGCTGCAAACATAAAGCAGCCTATTGGCTAAAACAGTCTGTGGGATTTCCTACAGATGGTGATGTCATTTTCCAAGAGAGCTGACAGAGTTGATCTCGTATCTGGAATATAACCTGCTCCGGAGCAGGTTAGCCGTTCAGCATAAGTTACCATGGAGATCTGCCCCAGTAAGAAGTGAACCACCTTCATAGTACTGAAAACCCAGGGTTAACCCCGAAGTTACCTAGATAAGCTCAAATCCTGCTTTGTGGTACAGGCCTCTGAAGTGCCTGCCATTATTTAAGCATTATTACCAATCCAGGATGAAAAACTGAGACTTTACAGGAAGAAAATGAAAGGGGATGACCTTCAGATGGAGTTTGTGTTAAAGGCTACAAGGATTGAACAGATTAAAAAACAACAATAAAACTCTTTTCAAAGAAGGTGCTGGGCATCACGTGAGTTCCCTGGATTTCATGCACCGACGAGAATGATAAAGGTATAATTTGTGTGAGTGAGAAAGATGTCAATGTAAATTCTCACACACTCTTGTGACACTTGTGTCTTAAAGTTTCTTGGTTTAAAACCACAGTTTTTAATCGATAGATGAGCTGGCTCAACCCTAGAGCCTGTTATGAGTAGTGTGTCTCAATCCCCAAGCCTTGACCCTCTGCCCTTGGCTCTTGGTATGTGAATAAGTGAGTTTTGATTCTTATTTCCCTTTGGTGTGACTGCAGGATGCTTGGTGTGTTTTGGTTTTGTGTTGTTTGCGTTCTCCCCTCTTCTTACAGTCGACGATAGGGAGGCATGTCCAAGGATCCTGGGTCACTCAGCCTTCTTAAACTGCCTCCACCTGTCTATGCCGGATTGTTGTCATTCTGTGTATGCACTCGCACCTGCCATATTGACTTGCTTGTTGAGTTAGTTTGTTCTTTTGGCTCCTTTTGTAACTTAGTTTCTATCTGCCTCCAGAGACCTGGCTTTTGGTCTGATCCCTGGACCCAATCCTCGTTACCTTGCCTGCCTGTCAGGCCCAACCTCTTGGACCTCAGCTCTAGTTCACTGCCTGCCTGCTGCCCTCCCTGACCATACCACCCACCTTTTGTCCAAACCAATAAACATCCTGAACTGCTCTCTGTCTCTGTCTGCTTCTGGGTTCTATCAGGAAATCCTGACATAGTGTGAGTCATCTATTATGGTGCTTACTGAGACATGGCTCCTCCAGGATATTCTTTGTGTGAGCAAAAAAAAATGGATAGATCTTAAGAACCTGAATAGAACTTCACAAAAAATTGTGCAAAGGAGCTTTACCACATGAAATAAGATGATTATAAGATTATTGAGGGACACTGTGAAGGAAATCATTAATATGACATCAGTTAAATATGTCTTAGCACTTCTGATGACTTGCAAAAAGCAATTATTTAAATTACTTGAGATTTGAAACCCATGACTTCTCCCGTAAATGTAGTGATGTTTTGGAGATTACTTCTGTTATTGACCTGGATGCAAATTTGATGATCAGGTACAATCACTTTTTTTAGGCACACCTGTACTAAGATCAGTGTGCGATTTGTGTAAAAAAAAACAAAAAAAACCCCAACAATAAATAGAGTTGGGGATGGGGGGACAGATGCAACCTGTGTTTAACTCTGAAGTGCAGTGAGTGGGTAAGGGGAGAGAGACGGATTTAAAAGCCATCACTTTCAAGAGTGTCATTAAGTGAAACCCCGTAGCTGTGTGTTCGGGCATGTTGACTGGTGTAACACGGACTGTGGATCAGCTGGATTTTTTTCATACTGTACATTGCTGCAGCTCCTCTTTTCACCCTGTGTTGAAGGCTTCATTTTAGCTATGGAAAAATACATCTTGTCTCTAAATGATCTTTGTTGGGAGTTGCACATGCGCAGTTCTTAGTTAAGGACTACTAGCCAATCAGAAGCAGAGAAGGGCGAGTAAGTTAGAAGCCGGTTAACAGCTTTAATTCAGCTGTTAGGCTGCATGTTGCTGACTAGCTTGGCAACATGGACTGGAGCAAGAGTTTCAGAGTGGTGAGTTATTAATCTGTAACAAAAGTATTTTTCATCCATAAAGTTTTAACTGAGCTCTGTCTCTACATTACAGTAACAACTTTATGTCCATTGACTGCCTGGAAGGTAGCTAGTGTTTGGAAGGGAGAGGAGGTGTGTGCTGCAGCTCACTGTTTTTCCACCGATGTTCTTGAGAGTGTGTCGGAGTAGCCGAGGCGCATTTAGCTTTCATCCCTGTGAAATCACAGAGCAGAGTTTACTGTGGGAAAGTAAACTTAAAGTCCACCCCAAAGGGGTTCACTTTGCAAACCTATTACATGCAAAGAAAAAGGTATATAACTCAATAAAGGAGAGGGAAAAGGCCAAAAAACAGAATACCACCTCTTTAAAATAAATTTAACCCTAACAAAACTACAGATCGATCCGAACCATGACTTTTGTGATAAGTTGCATCACTGTTGAAGTAGGGGGATTTACATTTTTTCCCCACGGGGGATAAAAATTATTCAGCAGAGGCAGGGATATATAAACCAGAAGGGGGGAAATCCCCCGCAAATCGCACCCTGACTACGATGGCCACCGGATGACATCTCTGCATTTCTCCTTTAAACATGTACAAAGGAGATGACATCAGGATGGTGCCGCGTCTTCCAAAAATCTGAGGATTTGCACATCATCCTCGCCCTCTGGCAAAACAGGGTCAACAAAGCCCTCTCAGAGCCCAGACAAATCAGGACTGGTGCCCCTCAAGGCTACGTCAGCTCCCTAGTCCTCTTCACAATGTTGAAATTGACATTCTTTATGTAGTCTTTACATACACACAGATATTTTATACATAGATGTAGGGTCTATGGAGTTGAGCAATAGTTCATGTTTATATTTTACCATGCAGTCTTAGAGAGTATTAAGAGATATGGGATAAAAGCCTGGTATGGTAACTTGCCTGTGCGGTTGAAATCACAAATTGCTTGTCCAGTACACAAAATGATGGCGGTTAAAAAATACTTGTGCCTCCATACAATGTATGAGCAGTCTATTATCAGAAAGGCACAGAAAAAAGTGTCTGATCCAGCTCAAATTATCCACCCAGCTTTTATCCTCAGGTGTAAAAGATTCAGTGTTCCCCAGAGTGGGCTGAACTGTTGTAAACTTTCATTCCTGTCTATGTCCAATTAACATTCGCAACACAAACAGGAAATGGTCATGGGTTTGTGCAATATGTCACCTGTGTCAGAATTTGTATATTTTCAAATTGTTACATGGAAGCTATGTTGACGTTTTTTTTACTATGACGTATTTATGATTTTATTTTCTGTGGAACTGCAGGACAAAGCCCATGACAAATTTCCATATGGGGACATTAAAAGTATGTTAATCTAAAAGTTATCTTACCCTTGTGGGTGGAACATGGTTTTGCAGGGCATTTAATATCACAAAGAGTACGATCTAGACCTGCTCCTTATGAAAAGCACAATGAGATAACGGTTATTGTTAATTGGAGCTATATAAAAATTTTCTAGTAAGTAAATAAAACGTTATTATATTGCACCTTTTTAAACACAGGTGCACAAAGTGCAGTACATAATATCAAGCATAAACATAAAAAATGCATAGAAGAGAAAAACATTTAAAAGGTGATACACATACACCCAGATACATAAAATACCCAACAAGGAATCCTTATCATAAATCTTTTGGTATTTAAAAGAAAAACCATTATAAGTAGTGGTGCCAACTGGTTTTATGAGGTCAGTGTTCAAATGATGAACTTGATGAATAATAAACACATCCATATTGGGAACACCACACCCAACTCAAGGGTACTGAATTCGGGGGCCAGTTTAATAGATATTTTAATTTGGTCTGTAGTTATAGGCCTTCCTTCATTTTGCTTCTGTGCATGTTGGACAATTTGACAAGAACAAAGACTTGCTTATTTTTAGCCTTCATGATTGTTTCCCACTTCATGTGCATGTGGAACATACGAAGGCAGAACAAGGAAACACACGCAGGCGCACACTCGCACGGCTGTTTCTTAAACTCAGGGCCATGTGCAACCAAAGTTATATAGTTTGGATTAGTTTTTATTTTTATTTCGTTTTGACTTTTTGTTTTCAAGTTCAGTTTGTTTTAATTAGTTTTTAACGTGGGTTTGCTGGTTTAGTTTAGTTTTTATTGTTTGAAAATGCTTAGTTTTAGTTTAGTTGTTATTAGTTTCAGTGTTGGTTTTGTTGTGGTGGCAGCCCGGCTGACTGTGAGTGTCCTGTTTTATTTCTCCTTTTTTATCAGTTTTTCTGTTTTTTCCTTGGTTTTCTGTTCCCTGCCTGCCTCCCTGTGTTTTCTCCCATGTGTGCTCTCTCTCCCTCTGCTCCTGAGCCCAGCCAACTACCTGCACCTGCACCTCATCAGCCACCTCGTCAGCCTGCCACACCTGCCAGTTATCAACCTCATCCCAGCCTCATCCCAGCCTCCACACCATCCTCGCTTGATCGTCGTTGCTCCATACCCGATGCCACCTCTGTGTTCAGGCTTTTCATGTTTCTTGTTTTTTCACATTTTCCCTGTGCTTTGTCGCCACTACCTCTAACCCTGTGTCTCTGTCTGTTTCCCTCCCAGGTACACTCACCCTCGTCCTTTGTTCAGTCGGCTGGGCTCATCCACCGGCCCTCTCCTCCTCAGACTACCCCCACGGCGTCCTCCCTGTTCCCCCACCGCTCCTCGCTTCCTCGGCCCCAGTGTTCCTGGTTCCCCGTGCCTGTGTTTCCCCAACATCCACCTCTCCCTCCACTCCAGTCCCTCTACCCCTTTATCCCTCAATAAACCTCCTTCCCTCAGAGTGCTGCTTTTGGGTCCTCTCTGTCCCCACACCACACAACCCCATAACAGAACGATCAAGCCACGCATGGACCCAGCTCGCTCACCCTCCCCCCTCTCCACCGACTCCTCGGAATTTGAGTCCTGGCTCCGGGTCTTCTTCAAGCTGAAAGAGCTGTGGAAGGGAGCCATAAATGACGGCCTGAAGAAAGCTTTCCGCGCCAGGGCTCAACAGCTGCTGTGGGCTGAGCCTCGCCTGAGGGATTTCGTCCCATCATGGGATGCCAGCTTGAATTCCCCCGGTGCTCTTCATGCTGGGCTTAGCATGCGGCCCGCTAGTCCCCTACCTGTCCCTCTACCGGCGGGCGCCACTAGCCTCCAGTCAGTCCCTCCTGATCCCCAACCTGCTAGCCCCCAGTTTGATCCAGGTCCCCAGCCCGCTAGCGCTGCTGGCCCCCAGCCTGTCCCTTGGCCTGCTAGCGTTGCTAGCCCCCAGTCTGACCGTGATCCCCAACCTGCTAGCGCCGCTGGCCCCCGGCCCGCTAGCGCCGCTAGCCCCCAGCCTGGCCCCCGGCCCACTAGCGCCGCCAGCCTCCAGCCTGTCCCCCCCCGATCCCCTGCCCCTTAGGGCCACTAGCCCCCATGCCTTGTTGGCGGGCCGAGCCCTACTCCTCGTGTTCTGTTGGCGGATGGACCGGCTTCAGCCCTGCCGGTGGTCCGGCCGACCCCTGCTCCTCGCACCAAGGCCCTCAGCCCAGCAGCCTCATCCCTGACTCCCCCCACTGCTATCGCGATGCCAGCCCCCAGCCTGGCTCCCCGGCCTCTGGAGAGGTCACCACGCCCGGCTCCCTGCCCGGCTCCCCTGGTCCGCCCTCAGGCGGCACAGCTCTGTCCTCGGGCTGCCCGCCGGACCAACCTGGCTCCCCTGCTCTGTCCTCAGTCAGCCCCCCTGAACTCCATGGCTCCCCTGGTCCACCCGAACCCCCTGGTCCCTCTGCTCCGCCCTCGGGACGTCCGCCCGAACCCCCTGGCCTCCCAGCTCTGCCCTCTGGGACCGCTACCTCTAACCCTGTCTCTCTGTCCGTTTCCCTCCCAGGTACCACCTCGTCAGCCTGCCACACCTGCCAGTAATCAACCTCATCCCAGCATCATCCCAGCCTCCACACCATCCTCGCTTGATCGTCGTTGCTCCATACCCGATGCCACCTCTGTGTTCAGGCTTTTCATGTTTCTTGTTTTTTCACATTTTCCCTGTGCTTTGTCGCCACTACCTCTAACCCTGTCTCTCTGTCTGTTTCCCTCCCAGGTACACTCACCCTCGTCCTCTGTTCAGTCGGCTGGGCTCATCCACCGGCCCTCTCCTCCTCAGACTACCCCCACGGCGTCCTCCCTTCTCCCCCACCGCTTCTCGCTTCCTCTGCCCCAGTGTTCCCGGCTCCCTGGCCCCCAGTCTTCCTGGTTCCCCGTGCCTGTGTTTTCCCCAACATCCACCTCTTCCTCCAGTCCCTCTACCCCTTTATCCCTCAATGAACCTCCTTCCCTCAGAGTGCTGCTTTTGGGTCCCTTCTGTCCCCACACCACACAACCCCATAACAGGTCTGAGTCTTTGTCATTGCATGATGCCAAGCTCAGTTCAGTTTAGTTCAGTCCAGTTTAGTTTTTCACAAAACATTAAAATACAAGTACAATCATTAGAAGTAATGCAGATTTGTGAAAAGGGAAACCTTTTTTAAACTGTCTGAAGCTTGTACATAGTGTCCCAAACACTAAGCAAATATTTGAAGTACTGACACATTGTCTAAATAAATACTACAAATAAATGAAGCACATGCAATCTACAGTATAATTTATAACCTACATACAGAAAACCCTAAGAGTTAAAGCACCCTAATCCTACTACCCAGTGGTCACGATTTTGTATTGTGGAAAACACCATGCAGCAGGATTTCTTCATGTCCAACAGAAGCTTATTAATGAACAGCCACTGTTGTACTTTATCAAAGTCAGATTGAAGAGTTCTTTGAACTTGAGGCAAATCCCAGTCAGAGGTATAGATGACAGTGTCATCAGCATAAAGCTCTAATTCATAATGAGAACAAACTTGTGCCACGTCACTGTTAAAGATAGAGAAAAGTAAGGGGCCTAAAGTTGAGCCTTGAGGAACACCTTTATCAACAATTATATAATCTGACTGGAATCCTTGGTAAACAACACACTGACATCCATTATGAAATAGGAGTTAAACCAGAGCACAGCATGTTTATTCAAACCAATAGAGTAAAGCTTATCCAGTAGAAGGTAATGGCCAACCATATCAAAGGCCTTTGAGAGATCAATGAAAGCAGTTCCAGTAAAATGACCATTATCAAAACCTGAGAAGACATCATTTGAAAATTTTAAGAGACCAGTTGAAGTAGAGAAATTGAATCTAAAGCCAGATTGATGTGGAGATAATGTTATAATTATTAATGTACTCAATTAGTTACTTTTTAAAATTATTTTCTCAAATATTTTTGCAACTGCACAAATGATAGAAATCGGGCGATAATTACATTAGTCTCCACCTTTGAAAAGCAGTGTCACTCTTGTGGCACAGTACAGGTAGTTAATGATAGATTAAATAAATCTGCAAGAGGAAACATCAATATGTCAGCTGCAATTTTGATCAACTTCCAGATCATCTGGTCCTGCACTGCACTTTAATTTAAGGTCTTGTAATACATTAAAGACATCAGTAGGCATGATCTTTTTAAATGAAAAAGAGCCAACAGGCATGGAAGAATTAGAAGACTATGCCAAACCATCAGAGCAAACAGATTTTGAACTACATAAAGATGAAAAATTATGATTAAAGGCATGAGCTATATGCAAAGGATCAGATAAAATGTCATTATCCTTGCATATTTGTTTCACATAAGTATGTATATATATATATATATATATATATATATATATATATATATATATATATATATGAAAGGTGCAAGGAAGAGGCTACCTAAGAAATACAACAAGCTGTCGATACCTGAGGCTCTGGGGCCTCATTTATAAACGTTGCGTATGCACAAAAGAAGGCGTACGCCGCTCTCTACGCAATAATTGGTATTTATAAAAAGCAAACTTGACGGTAAAATGTGCGGTCCTTCACGCAAGCTCTGACCCAGGCGTACGCACAAAAACGGGTGAAATGAGAAATGGCGACACCGTCGGCAGATGGAAGAAACACGTGAAAGTGTGTGAAACTGTAGATCGTTGTGTAAAATAAATGGCAATACTGCCTCTCATAAATAACACGAAGACTTCACAAAGCAAGTCTTACAATTAACAGCCTACACAAACACCCGTTTGATCGATCTGCAACAGAAATGCAAATTAACACATATTTCCAAAAAGAAAAGTGAAATATGTTCTGCAATAATATTGGCATGTTATACAATTCATCCTCATAAATAAGATGGTAAACAGAACGAAATAATGTACAAAACTGATATTCTCGCCAATGTGTCCGTCTGGCGGAGCAGATATAGATGCAATTAGATAGTCAGTCAGATAGATAGATAATTAGGGAGATATATAGATAGATAGATATTATTTGTCCACTGGGGAAAGTTATTTTCATAGTAAAAATGTCTTCATCAGCTACGGAATCATGGTATTCATGCATATACCTTTAGTTTGTTTTATTTTTGATAAAATAACGTATGACATATGTCTCAACCATTGAGAAAGCTGCAAGAAATTACATTTGCGCAGAACTATTTCCCATTTCAAAGTAAATTATAACCGACATCTGTAGCTTGTCAGATGCAATTAAATGGATGGAAATAAATCTTGGCTGATCTTGCGCACTTAGAAGATGTGTCAAATGGAAGGATTCGGAGTGAACGCATCTTCAGACAGCAAGAAGACTTGCTGGCAAATGAGGACGAGTGGCTTATGAGCCAGTTCAGACTTCCTCGAGCCGTCCTGTTGGACCTCTGCAGTCTTTTGGGCCCAGCGTTACAGAGGAGCACTCGGAGGAAACACGCCGTGCCAGTCCCACTTCAAGTCAGACAACACTAGGATTCTGGCGAGTGGCACTTTTCAGAGGGAATTGGCTGACAGGTCAGGTATATCTCTGCCGACCCTTAGCCGGGTAATGCCAGACGTGTTAAAAGGCATAATAGCTTTGTCCCATGATTGCATAAAGTTTCCATACACGGCGGGTGAACAGGCAAACAAGAAAGCTCAATTTGCAGCTATGTACGGTTTCCCAAATGTAATCGGTGCTATTGACTGCACTCATGTTGCCATAAGGGCACCGAATGTGAATGAAAATGCTTTCATTAATCGAAAGCATTTCCATTCAATCAATGCCCAAATTATTTGTGATGCAGACATTTTGCTCACTAATGTAGTGGCCTGGGTCAACCCATGACTCATTCATTTTAAGACACAGCAGTGTTGGACGCAGACTCGAGGCTGGTGCTGTGCGTGATGGCTGGCTTCTAGGTACGTTTGATTAATAGACATTTCACATTTTACTGTACTTCAATGTCTTAACCCTTTCACTATCCTTGCAGGGGACAGTGGATATCCCCTCAAACAGTGGCTGCTTACGCCTTTCCTCAACCCACATAATGCAGAGGAAAGGCACTACAACATGTGCCACAGCCGAGCTCACGCTATAGTGTAGCGCACCATCAGCCTGTTTAAGGGCAGATGGTGCTGCCTCGACTGCACTGGAGGGAGGTTATTGTACACTCCTGAAAAGGTGTGCCAAATCATGCTGGCATGTGCTGTTCTACACAATGTGGCACAGCTTAAAAACGTGCCTCTACCCCCTGACGCCGATTGCTGTGTTGGCCCCGACCCTGACCCCCATCCCCAGACATTTGAGCCAAATGCTGCTGCTGTGCGCTAGCGTTTGGAAGTGATGCGTCGCTTGTAAAGAACAACAAAAGGTGTGGAAAAAATATATTATTTATTCAAGAATTCCCTCATTGTGCAGTTTATTTCATTTAGGACAGTCTTGATTTCGCCCAACTCCTTTGCCACCTCTCTGACTGAGTTAATGACTTCCCTCTGCATTTCGAGGACTGCATCGGTGAGGACACGTCCGCTGCTGGAGGGTTGAAAGCCGTGTGCCGAGGAGACGCTGGGTCCAGACGGCTGCTCAGCTGCAGCCTCTGAACCACTGGCCCTGCTGGAACACCCAGCGACTGAAATAAAGATTGTTCTATATGAATAAACTGTAATCGTGTGGCCTACATACATGTGACTTGACTGTATTCATTTTACTTATTTCACTTACCTGTGTCATCTGGTGCATCTGGCGCGTCAGTGTCCCCCTCCGCCTCAGTCGCCACTCCACTTAATAGGGATTCCCCAATAATTGCCGCCAGTCTCTCATCAAGAGGGGTCAGCTCCGGTGTCCCCTTTCCCCCACCCGTGGCAGACACACTCTGGCGATGGAGCGCTACACGCTTTTTTGCCTCGACTTTGATGTCCGACCATTTCTTTTTTATTTCGGCCACAGTCCGAGGTTGTGAGGCTACAGCATTTACGGCGTCTGCAACCTTTTGCCACTCAAGTGCCTTTTTGGCATTAGTAATGCCCACACTGTGCCCTCCAAACAACATTTTTCTCCTCTTTTCCACCTCGCCAACGATAACTTCTACTTACGTTACGTTTTTTTGATTTCCTCTCTGTGTTTGCCATGATTTTGCAATTGATGAATATTAACTTGTGGGCGTTTCACGGACTATTTATGGGCGTGACATGAAGCCGCAAAAGCTGCGCTACATTTAGAATTGATTGTGATTTATTAAGGAAAAAATGCGTAGGATGTGCGTGCGCACGGTTTTATAAATCCGAATATTTCTGTGCGTATGCAAGTCCTATGTTTCATCCGTACGCCACTTCTGACGCAAATCCTATGCAAAGTTTTATAAATGAGGCCCCTGGAGACTGCCAAACAAAGACTCACCGCTCTGGCTACCCGCTTAAAGAGATACAAGGGAGAAGCAGAAGCCAGGAGAATAAACCGTATGTTCTCCACCGAACCATCCAAAGTGTACTCTCAGTGGCAGGGTAATAACACAAGATCAGATCCACAGGCTGAGACTGAACAGTACTGGAAGAACATATGGGAGAAAGAGGCATCCCACAACACCAATGCTCAGTGGCTAGTGGATCTAAGAACAGATCACAGCAATCTCCCAGAACAAGAACCAGTAACCATTACAACGGCAGACATCCAAGAAAGAGTGGCAGGTATGAAGAGCTGGACAGCACCAGGCCCTGACATGATCCATACCTACTGGCTGAAGAAACTAACTGCACTCCATGAACACCTGGCAGCACAAATGAACCAACTGCTGATGGATGGGACCCAACCAGAATGGTTAACCCAAGGACGGACAGTACTGATCATGAAGGACCCCCAGAAGGGAACAATCCCATCCAACTACCGGCCAATAACCTGCCTCTGCACAACATGGAAGCTCCAGGAATCATAGCGGCTAAGATGGCTCAATACATGGACAGGGCCCAGAAGGGAATGGGTAGTAATACCAGGGGAGCCAAGCACCAGCTACTGGTTGATAGAGCAGTCACTCCAGACTGCAAGACCAGGCAGACCAATCTGTGCACCGCCTGGATTGACTACAAGAAAGCCTACAACTCAATGCCACATACATGGATACTGGAATGCTTGGAAATGTACAAGATCAACAGGACACTAATAGCCTTCATCAAGAACTCAATGGGGCTGTGGAAAACAAGTCTGGAAGCCAACTCAAAGCCAATTGCACAAGTCACCATCAAGTGCTCAGTACAAGATCAATAGAGGCTGGGGTCTACCACACCAGGCAGGACCCCAGGTGCAGACTGTGCAAGGATGCCCCTGAGCCAGTACAGCACATAACAGCAGGGTGTAAGATGTTGGCAGGAAGTGCGTACATGGAACGCCATAACCAGGTAGCTGTCATAGTGTACAGGAACATCTGCCATGAGTATGGGCTGGAAGTCCCAAGGTCAAAATGGAAGACACCTCCTAAGGTAGTTGAGAATGACCGAGCTAAGATCCTGTGGGACTTCAAGATCCAGACTGACAAACTGGTGATGGCTAACCAACCACACATCGTGTTGATCGACAAACAGCAGAAGAAGGCAGTAGTGATAGATGTGGCAATCCCAAGCGACAGCAACATCAAGAAGAAGGAACACAAGAAGCTTGAGAAATACCAAGGGCTGAAAGAGGAGCTAGAAAAGATGTGGAAAGTAAGAGCAACAGTGGTGCCAGTCGTGATCGGAGCACTGGGGGCTGTGACCCCCAAACTGGGAGAGTGGCTACAGCAGATTCCAGGTAAAACATCAGAGGTTAGGGAGTCCAGAAGAGTGCAGTCCTAGGAACTGCTAAGATACTGAGCAGAACCCTCAAACTCCCAGGCCTCTGGTAGAGGACCCGAGCTTGAGGATGACACATACCACCCCGCAAGGGGTGAGAGGGGGATTTTATTTATTTATATACTGTATGTGTATATAAAGGCAAACCCTAGAGAGTCAGGGTTTAGGGGTGCAGCAACCCACAAAAGATGTAGAAGGGGGTGCGTTGCCCATAAAAGTTTGGGAACCGCTGCAGTAAGACATGTGAAAGGATCATATCATGCATAAATATCCTAGCTACATCAAATGACAGACAGTTTCTATTATGTCTAAATTTTACTAAATAGTACTTAATGGTTTTAAACATATTTTTAACATGTTTATTAAAATTTGGTTTCAAGGTCACACCAAGATATTTCAGATCAGTGCCTTTGCCAGTCCTTTCACCATTAATAAAAATGTCAGTGGGAATAACTTGTGCCAAGGAATTAGAAAAAAAACCTTATATATAAATACACACAATGTTTGTTGATGAAGCTTTAGGTAATGCTAGGTCATGCTGATAGATTGTTAAATGACATTATAGCTATGATGCTGATTAATTTATGATACTGATTAATTTATTAATTTACAATGAGAATATTCCAAGCTACATTCTTGGCTGACTGCCTTCAATCTAAACAACTGCTGATATTAGCTTAAACCATTCTTAAACTAGTTGTGCTCATCTTTGTTTAGTCAAAAGCTGTTTTTCCTCAGTTTGCTTTCTTTCTTTCTCTTTCTTTCTTTTCTCTTTTGCAACCCAGATTTCCCCACTTGGAGGAAAGACATGACTTGCAGTACATGTTGGTGCTCCAACATCAGCAGTCACTCATTTTGATTAGCTATGTTTGGAGTGGAATCCCAGTGCAGGGGGAAAAGTGAGACTGACTGCCCAGTCCCACTAATGCCCCGACTACAACAGCCCTGACTGCAACCTTAAAACTCACCAACACTCTTTCCTAAAGTAATTTTCCTAAATGTTCTGCTGTAATCTTGCTGTTTAAAAACCTTTATGGCGTTCCCTCCTCTCCAACCTATTGTTGATGACACAAGCTGAATCACAGATTTTTGGGGAACTATACAATTACTGTTTAAATATGTCTTTCACTAAAAAATAACATGACATATTTATTCAGGCTACTACAAGAAATATGTTTGACTTAAGTGACAGGTATTTCTGCTTATTAAAATAGTTATGGTGGTTGTTGCTTGCTCATTCCACCTCAGCTTCACCCAGCCTACTTTTTCTCTATTTGGCTCCACTATCAATAGCACAGCTTTGAATAAGTATGTTTTCTAGCTATTTCTTTTAACAATGGTGGACCTGTAAACTTTGTGAGTTTGTTGTTAAATGCTGATCTCACTGCTCAAATATATCCACCTCCCTGGCCTGTTGAAGAAGAGAGCTGTTGAAAGCTGCAGGCAGTAGGTCTATGAAAGCCAGAGGGCCTCTCCCCATCTCGATGTCATACAAAACACTCATAATTAGAGCTGGTGATCTCTGTGCCAAGGTATCTCGATACCAAGGGCTCCACTTTGTGTTGAAAAGTGGACACATTGCATTTTATTCATTCATTCATAGTGTGCAAGTAAACCTTTCCCGTAGAATTTTTATTTGTTATATAACATTTCTTGTTGCAAGCTAATTTGCAGAAAACTTCAGCAAATGATTTCAAAAAGTGGTTGGGACAAAATCAGCCATTTCAAAAAGTGGTGGGGACATGTCCTCTGTGTAAATGACACCTATGCTTGATACATGTTGTACTAGGGACTTCATGAGGCTCTTTCATGTTTTTCTCTACAACGTCATCAGGGATTTATATTTTCACTCCAACCTGATTTACCCAACACTGACACAGTAGGTTAGGGTCAGGTTGCCTGGTTCTTATTTTCCACTCAATGGCTTCAATATCTAGCCAAAGGATTTTCATTACCAATTTAATTTCAAGGCAAAGTCAAGCTTGACTAAGCCTACTGCCAGCTGCTTATGCTGAGTTCACATTGGTATAGAAGGTTGGAATTCAAGATTCTTGATGGTGTTGTCTGTGTGAGTCTTCTCAGTAAGTTTGAAGCCTCAGAGAGTTTTACATTAAAGGCCCTAAAAGACGACCCGACAGGTTGTAAAAATCCAACAGTTTATTATGTTAACCACTCAATGTACAGGAAAACTGTGTTAACACAGTTACAGTAACTAAATTAGGTCAAGGTTGAAGTAGGAAGTGAGTCTATAAAGTCTGATGGCTGTTTACAGACACTTTGGGTTGGCCTAATCATTTCATAGGTTGACAAATAAATTTGGAGATTTCTGATAATCTGCTTGAGTTTCTAACGGCGTTTAACAATTTATTTAAAAGATGTCAACCGTTTTTCAGTCTTAGGAGCTGGTGACATTCTTTAAAAGCTCTGGTATTTCTATATTTCTGGGAGTAAAAATCAAACACCAGAAATTTTGGAAATGTCAAATTTGAGGCCCATAAAAAGAATTCCCCTGAGCATGAACATAAGTTTTCCATGCTGTGGTCTCTAACTGGTCTGCTCACTGTCTCCTCTTCATATGACACTGATAATGAAGGCTGCTAAGGGGTCTCACATTCATACATGTCTTGTTACACAGTAAATGCCATGAGTCTAACTCCAACTCTTTAATTCCACACTTCTGAAACACATTTTTGAAATCTGAAATTCAGTTATATTTCTTCCCCACTTGCAGATTGAGGAAAAAGTTTCTGTATTTGTTCCCTGGCTACTTATGAAACATCTTGTTAGTGCCAGTATTTCTCATTCAATCCAGTAGGCCCCCCTAAGACTGGCCACACACTACAGGATAATTGGGCCAATTTGGGGCACTTGCGAGTGTTCCCAAGCCAAGGCCGGTCAGAACCAATTATCTGGCTAAATATATTTACGATTCACAATTGGGGTGCCTCTAACCAGAAACCCGCAACGATGACAATGAGAATGAGCTGACCGAAGTTTCACCAAGGTGTGGTGTATTTGCTCGAGCTTAAATGTATAAAACATGCTGATTCCCTCCTCTCAGCCTCTTGTTCATTCACAAGGTTATTGTCTTTTTTGTTTTTCTGTGCAAAACAAAGCACACACTAGTATAACCAGGTGAAGGCCACAGTCTGCCTCCATGTCTGTTTATGCCTGAAGTCACATTTGATCATGAGTTTCTGTGAGATCCCTATTCCCCAGAACCACTACCCAATAAATTGTTTAGTATAACCGGCAAGTGTGTTGTCCTGTGTCTAGACTGAATCTGCTAGTGTGTGCCTTCTTCAGATTAAAATATTTAAAATCAGTTAAGTCTGTCATTATGTCTGTGGTTTATTAAATCAGTTAAGATTTGAAAATCCTCTAGTGTGTACCAGGTGTAAGACGGAAACCAATGAGCCGGCCGGCTGCTGGCAGTGCCTGTCACTCTCCACTTAGGAATGTTAACAGTACAGCAGCTTGCCATTTTCTGTTATGGTCCTGCAGTGTCTCCTCCTCATCCCTTGTGTTCTGCTATTGTTTTCCACCTCTCTGTGTTTCCTGTCAGTATCCCTGTCTGTTCTCTCTCTCTGGTTTGTGTGTGTGTGTGTGTGTGGTCGTCTGAGTGTGTCATTTCACTTCGCTTCCGCTGCCAATCATCCTCCTGCTCACTTGTCCTGCACTCTACTAATCAAGAAGCTGCAGCATAGCAATCCTTTACCCCATTCTCCACCAGATCATCAGTCACCCTCTGTGGTATTTATACTATAGCCAACTAACTTTACTTCAGAAAGTCTTTGTATCAAACCTAATGACATTTCTGTATAACTGTGTCTTTCCTGTGCTTAGGATCACTACTGTCCTGGAAACCCTGCCCCAGCCTTGCTCAGCTTTCTGCCAGCCTGGAGAACCACTCCACCTGCCTTCCGCTTCCTGCTCTGCCTCTCTGCTCTGCTCTTAGGCCCCACCCTACCCTTTTGCCTTGGATGTACATTAACTAAAACTATATTTGTTTACATCTCAACTGAACCTGTTCGAGTCTGCTCTTGGGTTGAGGGGTTTTGGTTCTCACAACATTTCAGCTCGACCCATGGCCCCATCATAGAAACTCTCACATTCAAAACAAGCAGCCAGTGGGGAAAACAGTCTTGGCTTTGAGAATTACCAAGGTAATTGTATGTCCTGTTGAATAACTTACAAAGTATGAGCTTTTAGGATATCCTTCTTACCAATGATAAAAAAGAAAAAAAAGGATTAAAATGATTCTGCCCATCTTCACAAAATACTTGGTTGGTGACTGCTGATGACACAACACAAATTTGTGTGTCAACTTTTACCAAAGTTGGACTGTTTGAAAGTTCCGTCCTCATTTGCTTTAACTCTATTAGTGAATCCAGAATCCATTTTACTGTAAATTTGCTTTAAATGCTGCTGTGACCAGCTCCTAAGACTAACTGTCTTGACTAACCTAAGAAATGAGGAACTGAGAATAACCTCCAGGTTAGCCAAACTTATTTTGCAACCTGTAAAAGGATTAGGCCTACCTAAAGTGTCTGTAAAAAAGCCAGACTTTACAGACCCACTTCCTACTTCAACCTTGACCTACTGTACTTGTGTTAACAAGAGGTGTAGAGAGTACTAAAATATTCTACTTAATTAAAAGTACTGTTACTTTGATGAACTTTTACTTAAGTACAAGTAAAGTTACTGTAATAAAATCTACTCAAGTAAAAGTAAAAAGTAGCTAATTTAATGTATGCTCTTAGAGTAAAAGTTAGTTTTTTAACCTCCTAAAATCACTTGTATATACTGATTTAATAACTTATGTATACTTATCCTATCACAGTCTTTTGTGATTTGATAAGGCCACAAAGCCATATCACGCTTTTGATTTTCATTTGTTTGATAGAAATTTTGCCAAAGCAATGGCGTAAAACAATGTTAGAGACCTCTTATGTTATTATAAGAAGTTTTGAGAATGTTTTTGCTTCATTATGAAACTCTGGCAGAACAGATTTTCAGAGAATATGGGGGGCCGTACTGGACTGGGAAAATAGGAAACACTGTTCTGTATATGAAGTAATATCCATATTTACATTCAAACAGGTGGTCATGGGACACCATAGGTGTTAGTATAATTAAATTTGTATTAACATCGGCCTAAGCATAAATAACTAGTTACCAGCAGTGCTAGTGCCAACCAACATTAGCAATGTCATGCACCTTACCAAACTATGAAAACATATTTTACCAACTACCTTTGGTACAAGCAGGGTGCAAACTATGGTGGAGCTTGGCTCCTCTTAATAAGACATGACATGCTATATTTGCCATTCATTTCTATTTTTCCGTATCATCATGGATCATGCGTAAAATTAGGAGCACCAGGCTTCATCCAGCCAGAGCGTGCAAGCAAGAGTCACAGTCAGTCCTGTCATTGAGCCACGAACAATTTTTTTTAATTCAGTAACAGCTGTAACTTAAAATGTATACTTCATACAAAACATTCTTAAGTAAAAGTAAAATTACAGATTATAAAAATGACTTTAAAAACACAAGTACACAAAAAAACTACTCAATTACAGTAACGACAGTAATTGTAATTCGTTATTTTCCACCTCGGGTGTTAACACAGTTTTCCTGTACAATGAGTGGTTAACATAATCTGGATAAACTGTTGGTTTGTTTACAACCTGTCTGGTCGTCTGATTCATGCTTTTTGCCTAGTCACACTTTGTTGTAGTGATGTCACTGCTGCCAAACCTCAGCAATTACTTTGAGTATAATGTTATGATAACTGATATCTGATTTACCTCTGTGGCCTGGGTTGTGAGAGGAACACAGATTCCAGGAGGGATTTGAGGGCTGTGCTGTCTAAAGTTTCAAACTAAATTGTCAGTGTGTGAACATGAGGCCCTGGTGTATTATGTTCTCCATTTATGTAATCCCATCTGTAATATAATAGTCCGTATGCAGGGAAACAAAAGCACAAGCGGTATGAGGGCTTAAAACACTGCATTGGATTCCGTCACATATATGATGACTTGCTTGAAGATGAAGGATATATTTGACAAACACATCAGATCAAGATTAAAAGGCTTCTCAAACCTGAGTAAATGTGTAAGATAAGTACACACAGTTCACACAATGTGACCAGCTCATATGTAAACAGACACATTAACACATTCACACCTACATACAGGATTTAATAAATGGAGACCAGTTTGAACCTAACACTGGATTTCCATTGAAAAGTGAAGTAAGTAAGTATGATGGAACTGTTGGACCACTTTTGTCATTTTGTTTGAGGCCAAATCAGGTGTGTGTGTGTGTGCACTTACCAACCTATCTAACAGTGGACCTCGACGTCGTTACACACCCACTAAGAGGGGACTAAAAAGTGAACAGGGGACATTTTTTAGGTCCCCTGTTGGACATGCTTTAAATCATGCTAAAATCATGTCTAAAACCATCTGGTAAATTTTTTAAACTATTGTCAAGAGGGGACCTGCAGGTGTGTGAGTGTTTAAGTCCATACTCAGCAGTGCCTCTAGTGGATCAAGCAAAGATTTTAACGACTCATTCACACACGTCGTTCTTAACACTCCCCTATAGAGTGAATGGCTTGCAGCCCCAGGGAGTCTATCAGACTGTAGAGGGGCTATTCAAGCTACTCAGTAAAGAAAGCTGTCACTTGAAACACAATTTCTTAATTTTTTCTAACAAAATATACAGGCTGAGTTTTAGTGGATGTCTTGTGTTTTAAGATCAACATGTATTAAAATACAGGGCTACACTGAAGGCCTGGAGAATTTTAGATTCTAAATAAGGGAACAAAAATAGAAAAACAGCCAGGGTAGAATTATAAATAAAATGGTCAGTATAAAGATACTTTTATGGTTTTAATTCATTATAAAAAATGAATGAATTAATAAAAAATTATTTGACATTTGTTATCTAGAGATTTTAACTTGTTCAGTCGCAAAATACTAACCTGACCAGATTTCACAAGCACTGGACATCAATACTTTTTTTCCCCCCATTATATTTGTGTGCTTAGTCTACACTTAAAGATATGCATTTCATTTATTGATTTGAATTACAGGAAAAGGGACCACACTTGTACTGTGTGGAACGACAGGAGTCCACTGTTCGCTTGTAGATGATGACACAAGTTCCCTCTTAGATAGCATGGAGCGATAATCACACTCCAACTTGTGTGAAAATAATAAATAAGCAAATTTAGTCATACTTTTGAGACAAAATAAACTAACTAAATAGTCTCTTTATTTTCTATACATTCTTTTAAAACAAAATATAAAGGCTGAGTTTTAGTGGATGTCTTGTGTTTTAAGATCAACATGTATTAAAATAAAGGGCTACACTGAAGGCCTGGAGAGTAAAATGGATTTTAGATTCCAAAAAAAGGAACAAAAATAGAAAAACAACCAGAGTTGAATTATAAATTAAATGATTAGAGGTAAGATACTTTCTATTCAGTTTTAATTAATTGTTAAAAAGTATTTCACATCAGACTTTGACTACAGCTTTAAACTTGTTCAGTCCTAAAACACCAAACTGACCAGTTTTCACAACCACTGAATGTCAATACATTTTGTCATCATATCTATGTGCGTAGTCTACACTTACAGAAATGCATTTTATTTATTGATTTGAATTACAGAAAAAGGGACCACACTTGTACTGTGTGGAACGACAGAGTCCACTGTTCTCTTGTACATGATGACACAAGTTCCCTCTTAGATAGCATGGAGCGATAATCACACTCCAACTTGTGAGAAAAAAATAAATAAGCAAATTTAATCATACTTATGAGAAGAAACTAACTACAGAGTGTCTTTATTTGGTATAATCTGTTATTGTAAGAAAATATAAAGCCTGAGTTTTTATTGAAGTTATTTTCAACAAAATACAAAGGTTGAGTTTTAGTGAAATTCCTAAATTGTTTCAAGCTTCAGACTACTAAAATGATAGACTACCCAGTAGACAGCAGAATGAGTATTTTAAAAGCACAAAAAGTGAAAGTAAAAACAAAATGAATACAAAGGTCAGCTGCAAGATCTCTTCATTTTTAATCAATGGATTTAATGCTGTTAATTATCATGATACATGACCAGTGTTTGTATGTGTCCTAAATCTATATTTAGGAAGTTGTTGCTCGCAAATACATTGACAACAGACCTGTCTGTCAATTGAATAGTTAGTTTCCTAAACACCGCTGCACAAATCTATCCAACACAATGTTGTCAATGTCGGAGACCCACCTTCAAAAAAGTTATCAGCAAGCATGTAAGGAGCCTAGCTAATAAGGATAGCTATGTTAGTTTTTGAATACAGCTGTCAAAGTTAGAACGCTGTGCATAACTGGTAGTCAGTAGGTGTGGCCGAGATGAGCTACTTTTGTACAGTTGAAATCACATCATGTCGAAACTAAAGTGTGAAATGTTGAAAAGGTTAGTTTAGCTACAAATGAACAAGTTCATATGTGCGTGTTTAGGTTTTATGATGTGGTAATTAAGGGGCTAAATGAAGCCTGTCTCTGAAAAATTGAAAATCTTTCTAAAATGCTTCGGCAGTACATTTGTTCTTAGCCTTAGAGAAAGGTCCACAGAGACATTCAGACACACTTTACAAATAATATGAAATAAGCAAAATGGACAATTCGAAAATTATAATCTAAACCAAATATATAAGCTGTAGTGTTGTTGTTTTTGTTTTTTAGAAAAGTGTCACCAGCAATGTTCTCATTGTAGCTTTTTGAAATGTGGGGTTAAACATTTGTTGGCGAATAGAGAAGCATATTTGAGGGCTGTCAAATGGTGCAGCATCGTAACAATGGAACTTAGAGTTTGCATCAACTGGAGAACACACAACCAGTGCTGCATTAAGTTCACATGATATTTGGCAGGTATTTGTCTTTATAGATTTTTACATCTCAATATTTTCAACTTCTTTCTTTAGCATGTACAGTTTAAATGTGTGTTAGTGATTTTAATAGCCATTGAAATAGTGATGAGTTACCTATAGATCATCTCAGAACCATCACAACGTTGGATGGCTATTCATAACACAAGTTGTTCAACCACAATAGAAAACAGTACAAAATATACAGAACTATGTTGAAGCAAACTTTATTGAATGTGCTTTTAAGCTAAGACACACACAAACTCCTAAACTGAAAGTTCCTCATGTGCCCACCCTCTTCTGTGTTCTTACACTGAACAAAATTATAAACGCAACACTTTTGTTTTTGCCCCAATTCCTCCGGTGAGTATGCTGGCCATGCAAGAAATGGGATGTTTTCAGCTTCCAGGAATTGTAATCCTTGCAACATAGGGCCGTGCATTATCATGCTGCAACATGAGGTGATGGTTGTGGATGAATGGCACAACAATGGGCCTCTGGATCTCGTCATGGTATCTCTATGCATTCAAAATGCCATCAATAAAATGCACCTGTGTTTGTTGTCCATGAAACACGCCTGCCCATACCATAACCCCACCGCCACCATGGGCCACTCGATCCACAACTAGGACATCAACAAACCGCTCACCCACACGAAGCCATACACACGTCATCTGCTCTGCACAGTGAAAACTGGGATTCATCCATGAAGAGAACACCTCTCCAAAGTGCCAGACGCCATCGTATGTGAGCATTTGCCCACTCAAGTCGGTTATGATGGCAAACTGCAGTCAGGTCGAGACCCCAAAGAGGATGACGAGCATGCAGATGAGATTCCCTGAGATGGTTCCTGACAGTTTGTGCAGAAATTATTTGAGGATGCTAAACGATTCTTGCAGCAGCTGTCCGGCTGGCTGGTCTCAGACAATCTTGGTGGTGAAGATGCTGGATGTGGAGGTCCTGGGCTGTTGAGGGAATAGAGAATCGGTTTGTTATCAAACCCAGACATTTGTTTTATAGTACTTTAATGCCACTGTGTAATCGTTGAGGACTTCTTTAGTACCATAACAAGGAGCACTCTCAGAACCGGGCCCCTTCTTTGGAGTCAGTGATGTGTCTTCAAATATATTCCTGCAAGAATTCTCCTGGCTCAGTGTTTTTGGTGGTGATTTTTATACTGATTAAATGAATTATCTGTCAGTCTGTCTGTCATCAAATTCCATGAACGACCAACACTATCTCAGCAGTTCTAACACTCGATGAGGATCTTATGCAATGTCACCCTAAGGGTTTGGATTTGTATCTACATTTATATAATACACATCAAAATTGTACACTATGTATGATGGCAGTGGGTATTTCTTATTTTAATTGTTGCCTGCTTAGCTTGACTGACTTGCTGAGAGTTGAATGACAAGATCAATATTGTTCTCATATCTGAACACAAAATCAAGCTATGCCTTTAAACCATTTTCAGGTTGCTCCTTACATGGCAACATATAACTATATATAGTGTATAATACTATGCACACACTTAACAATGCTCCATTTCCTTATAATTCATTAGCAACCAAGAAAGTTGTAGTTAAATACAGTATTGAATAGAGAATCTTATGTTCTGATCTAATACCTTTCTCCTTGTAGATGAATCCTTTCTGAAATTTGGCTTTTTCTTTCTCAGATGCAGTGAAGTTGCAAGGCTTCCTTTTTAGGAAAAACCCTTCTGGTTCTCATTTTCCAGTGAAATGTTTTACAATATGATAACTTGGGTGACTTTGTAAAACAATATAAGCTATCAGTACTTTTTCTGTGTACATATATGTATATAGGAATGTAAGGAATAAAATACAATAAAAGTAGAATCAGTTAAAATTCTATGTATTAGTATAAATAATATTCATACTATATACACCCTATATACAATATACAGGTAACATTCTACATAGGTGTAAAAATATTTACACACTAAGCAATCAATATACAATAACAAACTATCTGTACAATCTGATACAGTCAGAATATACTATCTTATACAATACTATATATATATATATATATATATATATATATATATATATATATATATATATATATGTACATGTTTATATTTAAATTTGATAGTTTAGTTACAAACAGCCTTGATGAAAACATACAAGGGGTATTGGTAAAAATGTTCAACTTACCTCTCGCTTTGGTCTTCAGGATGGAAAGATGAAAAAGTTTTTCAAAAGAACAACACAGGTGAAATATGTCTACATACCGTTAAGATAGACAGATAGATAAATGGATGACTGGTAAACGATTAGTAAGAATAGTAAAGAAATTTTAAAGTTGGTTTTCTCCTTCAAAAAACTGCATACTTGTCAACACTTCCACAAGACACCAAAGACTGCCATGCACCTTCTCTGAGGAGCCCAGAATATATATACACAATCCTGACTAGCTATCTGGACAGTGATTGGTTCTTAGGATAAGACATCAAATGCTAACTACTGCTGGCATAGTAATGCAAATGTTCTCTGGCAATTAGATATAGGTTTGATTTACTTTTGTTTACTGTGGTAGACATGTCAGACATACTGCTTGAAGGTATTGTTGTGGATTTTTTAGAAAGAGTTACACATGTCTTCAGTTAATGATGTAGATTTAAAAGAATCCTCTACATTTAAGTGACTAGAGCCTATGTGATTCACAAATGTTTTAAGGTTGAAATGTTGAGAGCTGTCTCTGAGAAGTCATCTTGGGTGAGGGTTGTGAAGTTTCAGTCATTGTTCTCCATTGTGTGCAGCGTGGGGGATGGTTTCTTGTTGCTGACGATGGTCGTTAGGGCGTCAAGATCGCAAACCAGTGACTTGGCCTTTGTAATGCAACTTCTCTGGAGTCTTGTGGGAGATATTTTGAAACTGTAAAGAGCGGATGTACAATACTCCACTTTTGTTGAAAATTGTACCCTATGTTACAAGCTACTCACAAAAAGTAGCTAAATAAGGTGTTTTACACCAGAAAACATCTACTAAGAATTAGTATAATAACCATACATATGTGCGATTTAGTACACCCCCAAAATAATGGGGTTGAATAACTTTTAAAATATCACCAAATGAATTTTAAAGCGATTGTGTATAATATGGAGTTAATTTATTACACTAGTATGGACAAAAATACAGCAACACCTACACATTACTTTTATGACATCCCATTCTAAATCCATAGGCAAGATTTCCCTTAACAACCCATGAAAACACAGCCCCTACCAAATTTATTAGGACAGGGGTAGCACCTTTGCCCATATAGTGTATTTGGATGGAAATCTATCTCAAAAGAAAGAAGACTGATGGTCTCTCTGATTGGTCTGACACATGATCAACAATGCTTAAAGTCACTGAAAAGGTTTACAAGCAGTGGGAATCATTTAATATGTAAGGCTTACAATGAATGTCAACCAGGCATTCATAGTCATTGAAATTCTAGGTCACTCTCTTCTGATGAATTTAAACTTCTACGTATATTAAGTGTAGTGGTGGAGTTACCTACAGCCTGTCTCAGAACCAACATAATGCCTTATTGTCTTGCTCAGATTTTTATTATTTGGTCATTTGTCCTTGCTTTTTGTGCTTCTACCATAGGTATTTAGGCTATGTAGTTAAAAGGCTTCTGTTTTATTTGCCTTAATTGTGTTTATTGAGTGTTTAATTTATTTTGTGTTACATGCCACTTGTGTCAGGGATACTATAATTTAACAGTGGTGAGAACTTCTCTCAGGCTTACCAATATTGTAAATATGCTATACAAACTGGCATACATTTCTTTTAAGCGTATTGTTGAAACCCAAAATGTAGAGTGGCCATTATAGTGCAGTAAATTGAGGGTCAAAGTTAAGAGAAAGAGAGCAAGAAACTTTCAGTTTATGAGCGTGTGTCTTCAGGAGCATGTGCACCATACACAAATGAGTTCTTACTGCAGTGGCCCAGTTCAAACCTGTGGCTTATTAGCATGCATCTCCTCTCTCCTGTATTTATTTTCTCTCTTTGGCTGTACCATCATCAGATTTTTATTAGAATTGGGTGTTTGGGCACTTTTACTAAACATATGTCTACATATATTTCTACCGTTTTCTTTTTGTGGTTGTAGGAAACTGTTATGAATTAGCATCCAATGCAGAGTTAAGCTAAATACAAAATCCTGGAGAAAGTGTGAGTGCTGTCTCTGAGAGGTGACCTGGAGCAGGTGAGGGGTGTGAACGTGTGTCTGATTGTCTGCAGTGAGAATCTGTGTCTGATTGTCTGCAGTGTGGGGGAGGGTTTCTTGCGACCAATGATGATCGTTAGGCCTTTGAACTTGAACTACTTAACATTTCACACTTGCACCCAATATTGTGTCTCGCCTAGTCTTGTAAACTTAGTGTCTCTTCAAACCCCAAGTAACCACAGATTATATTTAGTTTAAATTATAAGTTTCTCTTAGAAATTATCAATTTCTTTTTTATTTATTCATGCTGGAGTGTGAGTGTCAATCCATGCTATCTAAGAGGGAACTTGTGTCATTATGTACCAGCCAACAGTGGACATTTTTGTAATGCAAAACAACAAACAAAATGCATTCCGTTACATACAGATTAAAGATACATGTACATTGTAAAATTGATTGAAATCCTGTGATTGTCATAATTGGTCAATATACTGGGAAAATTGGGGGGCTAAATCCTTTCAAAGGGCTGGTGAAAGTTCATAATAAATCTGTTTTTAGCAAATAAAAAAGAACATTAAGAATCTTCCTGCTGAACATTTACTTCCTAATTGAAATTTATTTATCATGCTTGAGGAATATTTAATGATGTTGGAGTGTGACTGTTGCTCCATAGGATCTAAGAGGGGACATGTGCCCTGTAGCAACAGTGGATTCCTGTCATTTAATGTGTCATCGGTAATAGTCTTTTTGTCATGGGTAATGTGGGTTACACATTTCTTAGCAAAGGACAGCAGCTTCTCAGGTGGAGGATCAAACTTCAGGCTCTTGAATTTTTAAGTTGGTAAAGTTTTGTGCTTTAATGTTTTGTTTGGAGAAAGGAGGCAAGTTCAGAATAGGGAATGTGTGTGGGTCAAAAAGCGTCAAATACCAGTGAACTAGTTATGAGCAATACTTTTGAATGAAGAACATATTATGAGTTGGAAAAGACTTAATTGAGAGTTATTTGGAAACTATTACTTGTTACATAACAATAGACCTTATTTACAAGTATAACTAAAGATTCTATTTAGGTTACATTATAATTTTCTTTTAAGAATCATACATTTCTTTTTTACTCATCCATGTTGCAGTGTGAGTGTCGATTCATGCTATCTAAGAGGGAACTTGTGTCATTATATACCAGCCAACAGTGGACATTTCTGTAATGCAAATCAACAAACAAAATGCACACCTATAAATATAGATTAAAGAAACAAGTACATTGTAAAATTGATTAAAATCATGTCCTAATTGGTCAATATCATATTTGGAAGATTTGGGGGCTAAACCATTTCAAAGGTCTAGTAAAACTTAATAAATATGTTTTTAGCAATTAATAAAAAATTAATACAAAGTATCTTGCTGCTGACCATGTTGTTCCTACTTTTTATTTATTTATCTTAAAGTACTTATGACTCTCCTGACTTGTGGGCAGCCCTTCATTTTGATGCAGTGTCAAGATTGAAAATGGTTAAGCCATCAACTAAAGCTGAGACATCATATTTCATTACAAAACAATAATAACAAATCATGCTTGAGGAATATTTAATGATGTTGGAGTGTGACTGTTGCTCCATACTATCTAAGAGGGGACATGTGTCGTTATGTAGCAACCAACAGTGGATTCCTGTCATTTAATGCCATACAAGTGTGGACCTTTTTTCTGTAGGCAATGCGGACCAGTAAATATTATGCATTCCTGATGAAAACTCATCAGGACATTAATGCTTCATGAATTAATTTGGGTAGCCCTTTATATTAGGGCTTGTCCATAAAGTACACAGGTACATCTAAGCTTGCAAGTCTGTAAATAAACCAGCATTTTCATTCCACACTTCAACAAGGGATCGACTTTGCCTCTGGATGTCATGTCATCGGTAATAGTCTTTTTCTCATGGGTAATGTGGGTTACACATTTCTTAGCAAAGGACAGCAGCTTCTCAGGTGGAGGATCAAACTTCAGGCTCTTGAAGGTTTAAGTTGGTAAAGTTTTACTTATGACTCTCCTGACTTGTGGGCAGCCCTTCATTTTGATGCAGTGTCAAGATTGAAAATGGTTAAGCCATCAACTAAAGCTGAGACATCATATTTCATTACAAAACAATAATAACAAATCATGCTAGAGGAATATTTAATGATGTTGGAGTGTGACTGTTGCTCCATACTATCTAAGAGGGGACATGTGTCGTTATGTAGCAACCAACAGTGGACTCATGTCATTAAATGCCATACAAGTGTGGACCTTTTTTCTGTAGGCCTAATGCAAACATGAAAATACCATGCATTCCTGATGAAAACCCATCAGGACATCATTTTATTTGGGTAGCCTTTTATCTTACAGTCTGAAGCTTAATACTAGTTAGGAAATCTACTATTGCTGAGCCTTTAAGTTTTGTTTCAAAAGCATATTATCAAATCATGTGTCAACAGACTGCTTAGTTGAGATTATATTTTTCTCATAAGTATTATTGTTTTTGATTCAAAACCAGTCTAAGATTCAGTTATTAAGAGCAAATACAAAGTAACTCTTTAAAATGCATACATCACAGGTCATAAAAATGACCATCCCACACAGAAGAATATGAATTCCCCTAAGAGAAAATTAAAATAAGTGCACTAGTGTAATAAGATATTTTATTATTATTTAAACGGTATTTGAAACCTATATCAAGTAATTTTTTTGGTAATACTGTAGTGCTTGATATCAATGCATGCAGCAAAGTTACTTCTGAATTAAAGTTTAAAGTTTATTTATTTTCAGTTAAAGTGATTAAAGTTTGGATCACGGTGAAATGTTTACACATTGCTCACATTAAAGTTAAATTATCCATTTTTGAAAGAAACAAAGAAAGTCTTTGAAGGTAAAAACAGTCATTAGGTGAGAATGAGCACAGACAGTTCCACTGCATAACAATGGAGGTCCCCTCTTGGATAGGTAGCTATCGTTTAAGGATCTAAGTCCCCTCTTGGCAATTTCTTTAAAAAGCAAAAAAAGCAAATTTGCAGTAATATTATGTTAAAAGACAGTAAAAGTAAATTTTGTATTATATTTATTTTACTTCAAAAGGACTGGAAACACAGGTCCACACTTGGCAGTTTACTCCGACGGTGCACTGTTGGATAGGTACGCGTGTGTGTGTGTGTGTGTGTTTGAGGCCAAATCAGGGGTGTGTGTGTCCTGGCGTCTCTTTTTATTTTTTGTGATGTTCCTCAGAGGCCTTTTTTGGAAGAAGATCGTGACTCGTGTGTGTAAAAAGCACTCGCGGAGATCCTTCCGTTTCGTTCTAATACCAGATTTATTTACGTCAAAATAAAATAACAATAAATTCTCCATGGTTGACTTTCAATAGAAACTTTAAACTCTTCAAAATATCTTACAATACGGTCACTAATCGTTTCATTCCTCCTTTCTCTAACTCAAACAAAGGAACTCCCAAGCTGCCACCCAGCCCCTCATTATACTCATTACCTAGTGAGGAGGAGTCAAGGTAATCATTTTTACCGACATTAGCCAATTGTTATTTCCAAAGTTTCCTAGATCAAAATCCATAATTAAAATTTTTTTATCTCAATTTTAACATAAAGAATATATAAATTCAAATCATATTGTTTTACTATAAATTAGTTACTTAATCAAAATAAACCTATTATGGCTCCAACAACCCGGCCCCTAATTGTTGCCGCTTTAGCAAAACAATTACAACAACAAAATTCAATGGAGCACAGAAACAGCAATTACATGAACAAAATAAACATTGCATTTAATTTTAAGCTCAATGTCCAAGATTCAAGTCCATTTTCTTTATATTTATTTCATGTCCTTGATGTTTTATGTCAGAGTTCATGACAGTCTATGAAGTTGTATGTATGTAAGATATGTGTGTTAGTGTGGAAATTCATCAGTCCACTGCTTCCATTAGCAGACAGAGTCTATTTATAGGACGTTGAAGGATGTTAGTCTTGGTTTTAAACAAAACACTTCTAACAAATCCTTTCAAGTCTGGTAACGTCTTTACAACACGGCCCATGAGCCATGAGTTCCTTGGTGCTGTGTTGTCCACAATGATGACTAAATCCTCAGGACGAAGATTCCGCTTTGTGCTGTTCCACTTGCTTCTTTGTTGCATGATTGGAAGATACTCCTTTGTCCAATGTTTCCAGAATAGATCTGCAAGGTACTTTGCTTGTCGCCATCTTCTTCTTGAGTAAAGATCTTTCCTTTCAAAAAGTCCTGGTGGCATTATTGCTTTAGCTTTTAGCTAAAGTAGATGGTTTGGTGTGAGTGATTCCAATCATTAGGATCACTTGAAACAGCTGTTATCGGCCTGTCGTTCAGGATAGCCTCTACTTCACAGAGTGATATTTGTAGAGTTTCGTCATCCAGTGTTTGCTGCTTCAAAACTGACACCAGGATTTTTTTTGACCAGTCTGATCAACCTTTCCCACACTCCGCCGTCCAAAGGGGAGGTTAAATGTCCATTTTACTTCATCAGACAGTAGTGCATTTTGAATCTTCTGGTGATTTAGTTCCTTCAGAGCATCCTTCAGCTCCTTTTGTGCAGGATGTCTCTTCTGACAAACTTGACACATTACTCTTCTTTTGCAATTCTTGCTCAAATGCCCTCTTATTAGGCAACCAAAGCAATAACCACAACTTCTCAAGAAATCAACCTTTTTTTCATGTGGCTGGATTTTGAATTGTGAGCAGTCAGTCAGGGCGTATTTTCCATGGCAGAATCCACATAAGACAGTAACACTGGGCAAAGCTCGAGGCTGCTGCTGGACTGAAGGTTGCCTTAGCAGAGTCTTGAATGTCTCCAAACAACGGGTCCAAAAGCATTTTAGCTTGTTTTCATTAAATTCCACTAGGTGTTGAAATTTGGCTCTTCTTCCAGTTCTCTATTGTGTATCATATGCTATTGTTCGCCATTTTTGTATGGTAGCTTATATGCTATCAGCCTCAAGTTTGACGGGATATCAAGCTCATCCATGTACAATAAATCCTGCATCACATTACAGCATCCTCCAAATACATTGCATAAGTGTGCAGCGCTTTCCCATCCTCAGCTTTAATTGCTGTCCAGTTTAAGGCCTTTTCCAAATAAGCTCCTGAAATTTTATTTTCGTTACCAAAATGTTCCTTTAAAAGCTTTTTAGCTTCAGCGTAACCTCTATTCGCATCCATATGTAAACAGCTTCTAACCAGATCTCTTGGCAGACCTGATGTAAATTGTTCAAGGTAATGTGGAGTGTAGTGGAATCAACCAGCCTCTCACTCAAAAAGGGAGGTGAGGTCAGATAATGCCAAAAGGGGGAAGGTAGTTTTCCTCCCCTAGAGTTGGCCTTTTGACATGCAAAACTAGAGACATCACCTGGTGTTTTGGTAAGGATCTGCAGAGACTCAATCAGACATGCATTGCTTAAGGACTGTGACTTCAAAAAGCCTTAGTGAATCCCTCTCGCCGTAAAGGTGTCACTGGAGACACTTAGCAGGACAGCAAGGGGGTTGTCCAACCCCTCTCCCTCCACAGTTCACCTCCGGACATCAAAAGTACCACCCGTCCTGATTCCTTTTCCCACAGAATGGCTGAGCCATAAAACACCCTTCCCTTCTCTTCTTTTAGCTGATGTGCAAATGTGATAAGCAAGGATTGCGAAAGGGGGACACTAACAACTCCTGCCTTCTTGAGCATAAAACAATGTTTCATTATAAACTGTTTTGTTCTGGTTAAATAATAATCCTTGCTAAGTTAGTAGTGGCGTTTGCCTCTTAGGTTAGTATTTACGTTACCATGTTGTTGTTGATATTTGTTGTTGAAAAGAATTTTGTTAGTTAATTTTGCAGTGTTTTAATTTTCAACAAGGATCAATGACATTTCTTAATTTTATGTTGTAACCAATGCTTTGTTCCACACACTTTGACACTTCCTTTAGAAATGATGATAATGAAATGTATACTCGATTAATTTTCCAGCTCGAATTTAATGCTATATAACTAAATTCCCCAGCTCCTGAGCAAAGATTGTTTTAGGATTAATCAAAGCTATGCTCATGTAACCCGAGCTCCCCTAAGTGCTCCCCTAACTACGGACAATTGTTTTCCTCTTTATCAAATGCTTAAAACTAAGAACGGTATACACGTTTGACAATTAAGGTTTGATTGTGGGAAGATAATTGATTACAATACGCGCTAATAGATTTTTGATTAGACATTAAAAGTTAAAGAAAAGACTCCAGAAACCGGAAACAAGCCCTCCCTCAGGGGAACAAAGGACTGCCCTCTGGAACCACGCCCCAACAAACAAAAACAGCGACACACGCTGTCTTGCTCTCTCTTGTTCTGCTTGTCCTTTTGTTCTCTTCAACTGCACTTCGGCATGCGCCCTCTGCAGAGGGGTTTCAGTAGCTGTGGCTTCCATGCTTTGTTTAACATCATCATAATAAGCATTCATACCATCTCCTTGACCCTCATCATCCACATCCTCATCTTGAAGGACATTTATTCTGGCAGTTGACGCTGCAATTTCCGCCTCCAGATCCATTTGCTCTAATTTAGTTTTCAACTTTACTTCTTCCAACTGAAGTGCTTGTTTGTCTTTCAGTGCAGCAGCACGAGCCAACAGAGCCAGCCTTGGCTTTCTTAAACTCTGAAGAGACTGAGGAGGCCTTAGATCCTGATGTTGATGTCTTTGATATGTGCAAAACATTTGAAATGCTGTCCAGTGGTCCAACCTTTAATTGTGCCTTGTATTCTCTTTTCCATGTCTCAACCTCTTTTATGAAATAGTTTAGGTTAGTTATTCTGGGTTCATACCAGTCAGTGTGGTCTTTTTCCTTTTCCTCCTCAGAGGAAAGAGCATTTGCACAGAAAGAGCATTTGCACAGATTTGTGAGCATTTTTAAATTCAGACACAGCACTTCTAAAAGTTTCAAAACAGTCATTAAGTTCATAAACATTTCCACCATCTTCCATCAGAACCTTTATTTCATTTATCTGTCGTGTACACACTCCCAGTCTGACCCTCCGTGATGCAATACAGGATTTATACAGCTCCGCCGCCTCAGCTGCGGTCTCTGGATTGTCGGACATTGTCAACGATAAATCAGCCGTTTGACTAACTGGCACATTTACAGTTAATGTACACGACTCTATTAAACAAACCTAATATACATTATAAAACCATTTTACCTTGGTTATTTTGTGAGGAAACTTAGTTTATCTGTCCCTCATAAAGTAACCTCACTGAAACATTTGCCTCAGCACACGTTCAGTGACACAACGTAGCAGTGTGTGAAAGCATGCACAGGAGATTCTGATTATAAAGTGGAATTTACGACTGTTAGGTTGTGCCCTCTTCCAGAAACAGGACTGTAAAGCCTACAAATGTCCCGAACACTCCAAGGGCCCCTGAGCCGAGGTCAGGTCAGAGGTCTTAACCCTATTGCCCTCCTTCTTACTCCCAGCACTGCAGTGCCACAGGTGGCTTACACAGCTTAGTACGACCATTGTAATGCTGTTACAGTAAGTACCAACGCCACACTGCCTCAAATTGAGAGACCTTTTAGACTGTTCTGCTCCATTTCAGAGTGATTCCAACCCAGACATTTCCCTCCCTCATTTTATACCATTTTAACTCCTTTTCGGCATTTGAAAATGTGCCAGTTGGCTCACAAAACTGGTTTGATAATTGATTCCCGATAAATGGTTAACAGCTCTGTTAGCAAAAAAGCTTTATATACATGGCTAATAACCTCCACTGCTGATGACGTTAATCAGTCTAATATTGTTAGTGCACACTGCTGGGATGTGGTGAGGATGCACTGTGGGCAGTTTTCCTTCTTGAGTCTCTGATTTTTACCATAGCAGCATCATCCTCAAGAGGCAAATTCAGACAAATAAACAACTTAAATTATCAGACTTAGTTTGCAAACTCTTCTCAAATTTGTGTCAGCCTCCTACTTCCTGAAGGCCAGGAAGCAGTATATGAGCCGGAGATCCCTATGTGCAGTCAGAATACAGCTGCAGAATGTGGGATAGTGCAGGATATCTACAGAGAGCAGAGACAGTCACTGCAGCAGACAGCCATGTTACAACCCTCTGGATCACTCACACAATCACTCATGAAGCTTTCATCCGGCACACAGGTGCTGTGCATCACCATGTCACACTTCTCCGTCACGCTGTAGCTCAGGGAACAGCGACCCAGTTACCCTGTGTACTAGACTATCACTTATCACTGCATCAAGAAATAGACCTGCAGATCTCAATAAAAGCATTAAGATGGTGGCTTGCAGGTGAAGTTATGTTTTTTATATGTATGGATTATGCAAGGAAGGTTAAAAAATAAGGACAACTGAAATTAGTTGAAGATACTAGAAAGGACACAGCCCACAGAGATTAAGTAAGAGCTTCAGACCCAACCAGATCTGTAAACTACCTATTTCCAGTACAACAAAGGGTTATACAGACAGAAGCATGGTTGTGCCATGGGTTCACCAGCATCCCCTATTGTGGCCTACATTTACATGGAAGAAGTGTTGAACAAAGCCCTGAACTCCTTCAGAGGAACAGCACTGAACCACCGGTACAGGTATGTCGACGACACATGGTACCAACCAACCAACCTTTTGGCTGACTGCATGACGTGCTGACGTATTGCGGTAAGCGTGTCGACTCATTTCCGTTTCCGGTGCTTGTGTGTTGGTACCGTGTTGTGCTGCTCTCGCTAAATAACAGTTACATTTGTTAGATTACAGCGGCCAACTGTTCGCTAAACACTTATTCTTTACAGTAATTTTGCCTAAGCACTCACAGTTCTTTCCATCTTTTAGTGACTGCTGTTCAATCTCATAGTTGTTCTAAAGTTTTGGTAACTGACGCTACAGTACTTTAGCTTAGCCGTTAGCGACTTTAGCTTAGCAGCTAGCGATGGCTTCTCCTTCTCCCTCTCTCTCTCCTACTTTCTCCTGCTCGGTGTGTCAGATGTTTAGTTACTCCTCTGCCTCCTTTAGCGGTAATGGTACATGTAATAAGTGTAGTTTATTTATAGACATGGAGGCGAGGCTCAGTGAGTTAGAAGTCCGGCTCCGCACCCTGGTAGATCAGTCTTTAGCTACTGTAGCTAGCCAGTCCCCGGTAGTCGGTGCGGAACGGCCTGAGTTAGCCTCTGGTAGCCGTCCTCCGGCATCCCCTGTGCAGCCAGGAAAGGGGGGCTGGGTGACTGTCCGAAGGAGGAATAGTAAGCATTCAAAGTCCACGGGGCATCATCAACCTGTTCACGTTTCTAACAGATTTTCCCCACTCAGCGACACACCCGCTGAGAAACCAACTCTGATCATTGGCAGCTCCATTTTGAGAAACGTGAATTTAGCGAAGCCAGCGGCCATAGTTAAGTGCATCCCTGGGGCCAGAGCGGGCGACATTGAGTCTTATTTGAAACTGCTGGCTAAGGATAAACGTAAATACAGTAAGATTGTTATTCACGTCGGCGGTAATGACTCCCGGTTACGCCAATCGGAGGTCACTAAGATTAATGTTGAGTCGGTGTGTACATATGCAAAAACAATGTCGGACACCGTAGTTTTCTCTGGACCCCTGCCAAATCTGACCAGTGATGACATGTATAGCCGCATGTCGTCATTCCGCCGCTGGTTGTCGAGGTGGTGTCCAGCAAACGATGTGGGCTTTGTTGATCATTGGCAGACTTTCTGGGGAAGACCTGGTCTGATCCGGAGAGACGGCATCCATCCCACTTGGGAAGGAGCAGCTCTCATTTCTAGAAATCTGGCCAAGTTTATTAGTGGACCAAATCCATGACAACCCAGAGTTGAGACCAGGAGGCAGAGTCGCAGTTTAACACACTTCTCTGCCCTTCTTTTTCAGCAGTTACCCACCCAAAACCCTACGCAGAGTCGCAGTCTAACACACTTCTCTGCTCCTCCATTTCAGGAGTTACTTAGTGAAAACCTATAGTGACGGTGTCTGTCCCCCGACCATCGAAATTATTTAAAAAGGTAAACAGAAGAGGAGCTGTGCATAAAAACCTTATAAAAATTAAAACCACAAGAGCAATAGTGCAAACAAATAGGAGAGTTAAATGTGGACTCTTAAACATCAGATCTCTCTCTTCTAAAGGTGTACTAGTAAATGAACTAATATCAGATTATGATATTGATTTATTTGGTCTTACTGAAACCTGGCTGGGTGATGGAGAATATGTTAGCCTAAATGAATCCACCCCTCCCAGTCATATTAATACTCACATTCCTCGAGGCACAGGCCGAGGAGGTGGAGTTGCAGCTATCTTCGACTCTAGCCTATTAATCAGCTCTAAACCTAAACTAAACTATAACTCATTTGAAAGTCTTGTTCTTAGTCTTTCGCACCCAAGTTGGAAATCACTGCAACCAATTCTTTTTGTTATAGTGTACCGAGCACCTGGCCCGTATTCTGAATTCTTATCTGAATTTGCAGAGTTTTTGTCAACTTTAGTCCTTAAAACGGACAAAGTTATTATTGTAGGGGATTTTAATATTCATGTAGATGTTGAGAATGACAGCTTCAGTACTGCGTTTATCTCTTTGTTAGATTCCATCGGCTTCTCTCAGAGTGTTCATGAACCGACTCACTGTTTTAACCACACCCTTGACCTTGTTTTGGTGTATGGTATTGAAATTGAACATTTAGTGGTGTTCCCACAGAATCCCTCTTTATCCGACCACTGTTTGATAACTTTTGAGTTTGTATTGCTGAACTACTCGCCATTGGGCAAAAATTTCTATACAAGATGTCTGTCTGATAGTGCTATAGCTAAATTTAAGGATGCGATTCCATCAGCTCTAAATACATTATCTAGTCACAAAGTAACGGAGGACTCCTATGCTAATTTCAGTCCCTCCCAAATCGATCATCTTGTTGATAGTGCTGCTGGCTCGCTGCGAATGACACTCGACTCTGTAGCCCCTCTAAAAAAGAAAATACTAAAACAAAGACGGTTAGCTCCATGGTATAATACTGAAACTCGCAAATTAAAGCAAATATCACGGAAACTTGAGAGGAATTGGCGTTCCACCAAAGTGGAAAATTCTCGTTTAATTTGGCAAGATAGTCTTAAAACTTATAGGAAGGCCCTCCGTAATGCCAGAGCAGCGTACTACTCGTCATTAATAGAGGAAAATAGGAACAACCCCAGGTTTCTTTTCAGCACTGTAGCCAGGCTGACAGAGAGTCACAGCTCTATTGAGCCAAGTATTCCCATAGCTCTCAGTAGTTACGACTTCATGAGCTTCTTTAATGATAAAATTCTAGCTATTAGAGACAAAATTCACCAAGACCTGCCCTCAACTGGCACCGACTTATCTCTAACTCAGGAACCTTAGAAACAGCTGTAGAACCAGATACATGTTTAGACTGTTTTGCTTCCCTCAATCTTTACCAACTAACTTCAATAATTTCTTCATCTAAACCATCAACCTGCCTCTTAGACCCCATCCCGACTAGGCTGCTTAAAGATGTTTTACCCTTAGTCAGCACCTCTATACTAGATATGATCAATCTATCTTTATCAACAGGCTATGTACCACAGTACTTTAAAGTAGCTGTAATTAAACCTCTTCTGAAAAAGCCCAAACTTGATCCGGATGTTTTATCAAACTATAGACCTATATCTAACCTTCCATTTCTCTCTAAGGTTCTGGAGAAAGCAGTTGCTAAACAGCTGTGTGACTTTCTACAGAGCAATAGTTTATTTGAGGATTTTCAGTCAGGATTTAGAGCTCATCATAGCACAGAGACAGCACTGGTGAAAATTACTAATGACCTCCTTATTGCATCAGACAAAGGACTTGTCTCTGTACTGGTTTTATTAGATCTTAGTGCTGCATTTGATACCATTGACCATCAGATCCTATTGCAGAGACTGGAATATTTCATTGGCATTAAAGGAACCGCTCTAAGCTGGTTTAAGTCCTATTTATCAGATCGATTTCAGTTTGTACATGTTAACGATGAGTCCTCCATGCACGCCAAAGTTACTCATGGAGTTCCTCAAGGATCTGTCCTTGGACCAATCCTCTTCACTTTATATATGCTTCCTTTAGGCAATATTATCAGGAAACATTCCATAAGCTTTCATTGTTATGCAGATGATACTCAGTTATATCTATCGATCAAGCCAGATGAAACTCATCAGTTAGCTAAACTTCAAATGTGCCTTCAGGATGTTAAAACCTGGATGAGCTGTAATTTTCTTATGTTAAACTCAGATAAAACTGAAGTTATTGTTCTGGGGCCTAAGCACCTCCGTGACGCATTATCTAAAGATATAGTTTCCCTGGATGGCATCGCCTTGGCCTCCAGCACCACTGTGAGGAATCTTGGAGTTATCTTTGATCAGGACATGTCGTTTAAGTCCACATTAAGCAAATTTCAAGGACCGCCTTTTTTCACCTACGTAATATTGCGAAAATCAGGAACATCCTGTCTAAAAATGATGCAGAAAAACTAGTCCATGCATTTGTTACTTCTAGGCTGGATTACTGCAATTCCTTATTATCAGGCTGCTCGAAAAAGTCCATTAAGACTCTTCAGCTGATCCAGAATGCTGCAGCACGTGTTCTGACAGGAACCAGGAAAAGAGATCACATTTCTCCTGTTTTAGCTTCTTTGCATTGGCTTCCAGTAAAATCCAGAATAGAATTTAAAATCATTCTTCTTACCTACAAAGCTCTTAATGGTCAGGCACCATCTTATCTTAAAGAGCTCATAGTACCTTACTACCCCACCAGAGCACTGCGCTCCCAGAATGCAGGGTTACTTGTGGTTCCTAGAGTCTCCAAAAGTAGACTAGGAGCCAGAGCGTTCAGCTATCAAGCTCCTCTCCTGTGGAACCAGGTTCCAGTTTGGGTTCAGGAGGCAGACACCATCTCCACATTTAAGAGTAGGCTTAAGACTTTCCTCTTTGATAAAGCTTATAGTTAGGGCTGGCTCAGGTAGTCCTGAACCATCCCTTAGTTATGCTGCTATAGGCCTAGACTGCCGGGGGATTTCCCATGATGCACTGAGCTCCTCTCTCCTCTACTTTCTCTCCCTCTGTATGCAACCTTATCCCATTATTGCATGTTACTAACACAACTTCTCCCCTTTCTGGTAGTCTTGTGCTTTCTCGTCCCTCTCCTCTCTCCTCCTATCACTTCCTGCAGGTTTTCTGGCTCTGGAGCTGTGGAGTCTGGATCTGTGGCTGCGGGTGCCTGCTGCCCCTGTTCCTGCTCGACACCCTCTGCTGCAACGACTGTTGTGCTGGTCTTATTGTTATTATAATCATTAACATTACGATGGTTACCATTAACACTATTATAAATATCTGTACCATTTTTCATTTAGTTATAGCAACATTACCTTCGCTGTCTGTACCTCTGTGTGTATATTGTGTAGGCTGCCTCCCTCCCCTCTCTCTCTCCTTACATCCCTCTCTCTCTCTCTCTCTCTCTTTCTCTCTCTCTCTCTTTCACTCTCTCTCTCTCTCTTTCTCTCTCTCTCTCTCTCACCCCAACCGGTCGAGGCAGATGGCCGCCCACCCTGAGCCATGGTTCTGCTCGAGGTTTCTGCCTCTTAAAAGGAAGTTTTTCCTTGCCTCTGTCGCCTAGTGCTTGCTCTTGGTGGGAACTGTTGGGCTTCTGTAAATATCATCACAGAGTACGGTCTAGACCTGCTCTTTTATGAAAAGCGCTGTGAGATAACTGTTGTTGTGATTTGGCGCTATATAAATAAAATTGAATTGAATTGAATTGAATTGGTTCAAAATTAAAACTCATGAAGTGCAAGCCTTCACAGAACACATCAACTCTATGGACAGTAACATCAAGTTCACACGAGAAGATGTCAACAATAACAGTTTGGCCTTCCTGGACTGTGCTGTATATATTGAACAGGATAGGAGCCTGCACATTGGAGTGTACAGGAAACCCACACACACAGACCAATATCTACTGTTGGATTCACCACCCATTGGAGCATAAGCTGGGGTTGTCATTACCCCACATAACAGCAAGTGCGCAAGCCCGAGAGAAGGAACAGAACCAACTGAAGGGGGCACTTACAGCCTGTGGATACCCAAAATGGACCTTTGTAAAAAAAAAGCCACAAGTTCCAGGAAGAACAGCACTACAGGATGAGGAAAAGAAGGTCAAACCCAACAACACTGTGATTCCATATGTGACTGCAGTATCAGAGAAACTCAGGAGGATTTTCAACAAACACCACATCCCTGTGTTTTTTAAACACAAGAACACGCTAAGACAGATACTGGTCCACCCAAAAGACTACACACCCAAACACAAGAAAAGCAATCTAATGTATGCTGTCCAATGCAATGAGGAATACACAGATCTGTATGTTGGGGAAACTAAACAACCACTACACAAACGCAAGGCTTAACACAGAAGGGCCAGCTCCTCAGTGGCCTGTACTACGAAGCAGGGTAACTGGCTTATCCAGGTAACTTCAGGAGTGAGTTCGTGACGTCGGGTGTAACTTACCGGTTAACCCGTACTACGAAAGGTGGATAGGTGTTACCCAAGGTCTGTTGCCATGGCAATTTACGCTGCATCTCTAAACTGCTTTGAGCAGGTTTTGTTCGTGGTTAACTCGAGGTTACCCTGCACGTGGACTACACACCACATCTGTACTCAGTGTTGATGATGAGAAGTAGATATTATTACACACCACTTCATAATATATGTTTAGATTTCATGCTGATTTGTTCCACTGCGTTTGCAATGAAGTTCTCAACACAACAGCATTACATTCAGACAGCGAGCCCTGCAGCCTCTGTGATTTTAGAGAGGAATCTTAATTAATTAACCGGATAGTAGACTACATCTGTAAAAAAACTAAACTGCTAAATCCGATTGCAAAGTTTAATAGGCTATAACTTTCCAATGCATGTATACTACATGGCAGACATGTGTGATGTCGCAGCCTTGCAAAGTGAAGTTTCTCTCATAAATGTGTGACTATAATGTCAGAGAATATTGAAGTTTTTTACTTGTAGATTAATCTTTGAAATTATTTTCTGTCTCGGATTATTAACCCTCTTCGCCGGCTCCTTTCTTTCTATTACAATGGGACTTATGTGCAGTTGTACCTTTACATCTTAATCATATTACACATAAAAGCAGAGCGCATAAAATACATAGAGATCTGAACGACAATAAGAACACTGTGAAGATAATTAGGCTACAAATTTACTCAATGTACTCAACTTTGTCAGCCACCACGATATTAGATTTAGCCGTTAACATGTCTTTACATTCATAATTTCCTGACAATATCAACGTGTGTTCCTCTGAAGAAATATCTGAACCTTAATTTTAGGGTAAAAATCAAAGCAGTAGAGGTCATGATATCCTGAGTTTTAGGTTCCAAAAATGCTGAATCCTACAATTTCCATAATTCAAGAGTACAGTACAGTTATTCCACAAAAGGGTAGGAGGCATATTTGCTCTTTTAAGCTCACAATTTTAATTTGAGACCAGCATCAGGAGCAGGTAGAGGTATCAGGAAACAATAGCTAATAAAAAGCAGGTGTATCAGCTGATTTGTTGATTGCATCAATTAAGTTGCCACAAGCCTGCACTCCTTAACAGCTTCTCATGCTTCTTCATGACACCTGACAGTTCCCCTTCGAGGGAACTCGAACTGCGTCGGTGACGACACTATGGGAACGCCTCTGGGCATGGCAGGGCTGAATTATGAATGAAACTACTGCAATCCTATTGGTGTTGCTAGAACGGTAGTGTGTGACGGCATAACTGGAGGCGTATATAAGCACGCCGGCACACAGGACACATTAGCTTCTTTCTATTCAGCAGGCACTCTGAGTATGTTTGGAAGCTCCAGTATTGTGTCATCATCGTCTTACTTGAAGTCAAGTGAAGCAGCAGAGATCATGTCCGTTAAGCGTTTCCGACAGTGTGTCTTCCCCTGTCCGTGCTTCATCACGGAGGGGGATACCCACGAAATGTGGGTGCGGGGCCCTGCCCCTGAGGGTGCTGAGGTCTCGTGCGATCCTGGGGATCACAGCGTGAGATCTCCGAGGGTGCCGGGACGGCTGAGGCCTTTTCCCGGGCTTCATCTGCGGAATCCTCCTCCCCTCTTCCCCAGTCGGAAGCCCGTTTCTCGGCTTCTCCCGCTCGAGGCATGAGTCCGGAGAGGCTTGCACGGTCCGACTCTGAGGAGCTAGACCTGCTTTGCATCCTGGAAGAGGACTTCAGGGAGCCGGGCCCACGTCATCAGTCCTCGCCCGGATACGATAAGTTATTGGAAGTGGTGACGCGGGCTGTGGCCAAGCTGCACATTGATTGGCCACAGGCGGTACAGGAGCCTCCGGCTGGCAGTAAACTTGATAAGCGGTTTCTGCAGCACCGAGCGCCACCCCCAGGTTGGCCCTTGCCATTTTTACCAGAACAAACCCACCTCCGCATGGCTGTCTACGTCCCCTTGGCTGGACTATGGCAACGTAACAGGAATCAGACAGCATGGCTACAGAGCAATGCCGCGGGTAGAGGAAGCGCTTCCTAGCTACCTTTCTCCCACCCTCACTTCACCCCCTACGGACGCTGGCGCTCCCCACCAAGCCATGTCGGATGACATCCGATTTGGTGGGCAAGGCCTACATGGCAGCGGGTCGTGCTGGTGCCAGCCTGCACACGATGGCTGTCTTGCAGGCGTACCAGGCCTATCTTCTTCGGGACTGTGACCTAGGGGGAGGTCCCTCTGAGGAGGACCTGACTGAGCTCCATAGAGCTACGGACTTAGCTCTCCGTGTTACCAAGGAAACGGCCCGTTCCATCGGCCGCTCCATGGCAGCATTGGTGGCTACGGAGCGCCATGTGTGGCTCAACCTCTCGGGCATCCAGGGGAAGGAGAAGGCTTTTCTCCTGGATGCGCCCCTCTCTCCTACTAGCCTGTTTGGCGAAGCAGTGGATGCTGTCGTCAGCAGGTTTCAGCACGCTAAAACACAGGGAGAGGCATTTGAGCAGTATCTCCCCCGCCGGTCAGGGGTCGCCGGCGACCTTTCCCTGGCGTTCCTCCACTTCAGAATGCCACCGGGGACCCCGAGGGGCTGGTGGCCGAAGCGCTGGCTGAGGCCCCCTTCGAACCCCTGGAGTCGGCTGAGGCCAAGCACCTGACCCTTGAGATGGCCTTTCTCCTCGCTATCACCTCTCTGTGGAGGGTGGGGGATCTCCAGGCACTTTCAGTTTCTCCTTGATGCCTGGAGTTTGCCCCAGGCAGGGTCAGGACCATCCTGCACCCTTGTCCAGGCTACGTCCCTAAGGTTCCCTCCAGTTTGGCAGGGTCCACGGTCCTGCAGGCATTTCATCCCCCACCTCATGTGACGGCGGAGGACTGGAGACTTCATCTGCTCTGCCCTGTCAGAGTATTTATACTCTGAGGTCTTCCCAGTGGAGGAAAGCAGATCAGTTGCTGGTGTGTTTCGGGTCACCCAAGGCTGGGCTCCCCGCTTCTAAACACACCATCAGCAACTATCAGGTGCGCGGTTTGCCTTCACCTATGGCCGTAAGGGCGCACTCTACTAGAGGCATGGCGGCTTCTAGGGCCCTCCTCGCACGGGTGTCGCTCCAGGATTTGTGTGACGCGGCTGGCCTTCCTTCTGCACCCGGCACCCGTGCGCTCTCCTCTTAGTTGTGCCTCAGGTTGCACGCTGGGGGCAGGCGGGGTTTCGGCCTAAGTGGGTATCTCATTCCCATAGTGTCGTCACCGACGCAGTTTGAGTTCCCTCGAAGGAGAACGTCTCGGGTTACGTATGTAACCCTTGTTCCCCGAGAAGGGGAACGAGACACTGCGTCGGTCCGCCACACCTCACCCCGCCTGGAGTGCCTTGCTTTATAGAAAAGGGCTAATGTGTCCTGCGTGCCGGCGTGCTTATATACGCCTCCGGTTATGCCGTCACACGCTACCGTTCTAGCAATACCAATAGGATTGGAGTAGTTTCATTCATAGTTCAGCCCTGCCATGCCCAGAGGCGTTCCCATAGTGTCGTCACCGACGCAGTTCGAGTTCCCTAAAAGGGGAACTTATAGGAAGGCCCTCTGTAATGCCAGAGCAGCGTACTACTCGTCATCAATAGGGGAAATTAGGAACAACCCCAGGTTTCTTTTCAGCACTGTATCCAGGCTGACAGAGAGCCACAGCTCTATTGAGCCAAGTATTCCCATAGCTCTCAGTAGTTACGACTTCATGAGCTTCTTTAATGATAAAATTCTAACTATAAGATATACAAAATTCACCAAGACCTGCCCTCAACTGGCACGACTTATCTCTAAACTCAGGAACCTTAGAAACAGCTGTAAAACCAGATATATGTTTAGACTGCTTTGCTTCCCTCAATCTTTACCAACTAACTTCAATAATTTCTTCATCTAAACTATCAACCAGCCTCTTACACCCCATCCCGACTAGGCTGCTTAAAGAAGTACAGTCAGCACTTCTATACTATATATATGATCAATCTATCTGAACCTAAACCTATTACAGAGACTGGAACATTTCATGGCATTAAAGGAACCGCTCTAAGCTGGTTTAAGTCCTATTTATCAGATTGATTTCAGTTTGTACATGTTAACGATGAAATCTCCATGCACGCCAAAGTTAGTCATGGAGTTCCACAAGGATCTGTCCTCAGACCAGTCCTCTTCACTTTATATATGCTTCCTTTAGGCAATATTATCAGGAAACATTCCAAAAACTTCCATTGTTATCCAGATGATACTCTGTTATATCTATCGATCAAGCCAGATGAAACTAATAAGTTAGCTACTCTTCAAATGTGCCTTCAGGATGTTAAAACCTGGATGACCTGTAATTTTCTAATGTTAAACTAACTTGATAAAACTGTAGTTATTGTTCTGGGGCCCAAGCACCTCTGTGAAGCATTATCTAAAGATATAGTTTCCCTTGATGGCATCGCCCTGGCCTCCAGCACCACTGTGAGGAATCTTGGGAGTTATCTTTGATCAGGACATGTCGTTTAAGTCTCACATTAAGCAAATTTGAATGACCGCCTTTTTTCACCTACATAATATTGCGAAAATCAGGAACATCCTGTCTAAAAATGATGCAGAAAAACTAGTCCATGCATTTGTTACTTCTACTATTATTATTATCAGGCTGCTCGGGAAAACTCCATTAAGACTCTTCAGCTGATCCAGAATGCTGCAGCACGTGTTCTGACAGGAACCAGGAAAAGAGATCACATTTCTCCTGTTTTAGCTTCTCTGCACTGGCTTCCCGTAAAATCCAGAATAGAATTTAAAATCATTCTTCTTACCTACAAAGCTCTTAATGGTCAGGCACCATCTTATCTTAAAGAGCTCATTGTACCTTACTACCCCACTAGAGCATTACGCTCCCAGAATGCAGGGTTACTTGTGGTTCCTAGAGTCTCCAAAAGTAGACTAGGACCAGAGCGTTCAGCTATCAAGCTCCTCTCCTGTGGAACCAGGTTCCAGTTTGGGTTCAGGAGGCAGACACCATCTCCACATTTAAGAGTAGGCTTAAGACTTTCCTCTTTGATAAAGCTTATAGTTAGGGCTGGCTCAGGTGAGTCCTGAACCATCCCTTAGTTATGCTGCTATAGGCCTAGACTGCCGGGGGATTTCCCATGATGCACTGAGCTCCTCTCTCCTCTTCTTTCTCTCCCTCTGTATGCAACCTCATCCCATTAATGCGTGTTACTAACTCGACTTCTCCCCTTTCCCTTAGTCTTGTGCTTTCTCGTCCCTCTCCTCTCTCCTCCTGTCACTTCCTGCAGGTGTTTCTGGCCCTGGAGCTGTGGAGTCTGGATCTGTGGTTGCGAATCACCTGCTGCCCCCGTGTTCCTGCTCGACACGCTCTGCTACAATTATTGTTACTAGTCCTATTGTTATTATTAGGGGTCCAAGCGTATATAACAAAAACCTTTTATCCACGCGTTCGGGGGATCGAGCTGAATCTCGTGGTGTAGGCCATGCCCTTTTCTGCCTAACTTTTTTTTTCGCTACATTGCGAAAACTGTAAAACCTATTTTAATTAACTCCTCCGATGCCGCAAGTCCGATCGACACCAAACTTGGCCCGGAAAATCTCTGGACCAAGCTGATGAAAATTTGGTGCACTTCGGGGCCAAAAGGTGCTATAATCGAAGCTCAAATACCCCATTAATTTCAATGGGATTTTCAACCAAAGGACATTTTGCCGGATAGCTACGGCTCACAACATTGCACATTCATAAACCTTACGTATAACATATCTCAGGCTTGGAAAGGCCGATCAACACAAAACTTGAGGACCTTATATGGCATGCCCACACTGAGGGGCTGTGCAAAATTTGCTACAGTTAGCCCCTAGTTGGCGCTATTCAAAAAAGCCCCTTTCATTTACAACTCCGGTCATTTATTCTCCACGGGCCCTGCTGTCGCTCAGGGGCCCGGGCCAACTCGCGCGCCCTCTGCGGGGCCAGGGGGGCGGCTTGCGCCGGGAGGCTTGGACCCCGCAGTTCTAGTTGTTATTGTAATCATTAACATTACGATTATTATCATTAACACTACTTTATATATATGTACCATTTTTCATTTAGTCTATAGCAACATCACCTTTACTGTCCTCTGTACCTCTGTGTGTATATTGTGTAGGCTGCCTCCCTCCTCTCTCTCTCCTTCCATCCCTCTCTCCCTCTCTCTCTTCTCTCTCTCTCTCTCCTTCACCCCCAACCGGTCGAGGCAGATGGCCGCCCACCCTGAGCCATGGTTCTGCTCGAGGTTTCTGCCTCTTAAAAGGAAGTTTTTCCTTGCCTCTGTCGCCTAGTGCTTGCTCTTGGTGGGTATTGTTGGGCTTCTGTAAATAACATCACGGTGGTGGTCTAGACCTGCTCTTTTATGAAAAGCGCTGTGAGATAACTGTTGTTGTGATTTGACGCTATATAAATAAAATTGAATTGAATTAAGTTCAGTAAGAACATTTTCAATTTGGTATTCAATTGCAGTAATCCATTTCTATTAGGAGACACATTAACACCATGTGTCTCCTAGAAATTATGTACATATGCCTTTGAATATGTCTATGTTAGTGATGAGTCATTCATAAATATAATTTGAATAAGCTATCATTGAAAGCTGATACTTCATAGGGTTAAGCATTTTGTACATGGCCATTTATATTCAGTGTTGTCCCCATCATGCACACAAATATGCGTCCTGCCAGAGCACATACAGAGGCCTAGTGATCTTGTATCTATACTACCACATTCTGTGTCAAAGTGTCCTTCGGCAGGGCATCTCAAAGGAAAGTATACAAAAAAGATTCAAGGCACCTCACAGGGATTGGTTATTCTTAAACAGGGTAAGCAGCAGAAAAAAAATGGGAGAGAAATTTAGCACTTGAATAGACACTGATGTTGAGTTTGTGCCTATCAGCGCAACCAGTAGTACAACAAAGCAAGTGCAGGAGACTTGTTTAGAGTGGCGCGCCTCTGAGTGTCCTAATCAACCAAAAGAGAAAAGTATGTAATTTTTTCTGCGGTATTCAACTCCCACGCGTGAGAAGTACCTCTCATCTCCATCTGCATTGTATTGGCTTTAGCTCCTGCTGTCTCCGTCATCTCCCTCCCTTCATCCCCTTAAGCTCTCTCTGTCGTTTCACTTCATGACTAATGCTGCACTCTCATTACCCAGAGTCCTGCTGTCGACTCTGCCGCATCTTCATCCTCTTCCTCTCTCCCTCACTCTCTCATCTCATTTCTGCCCACTCTCAGTTATTGCTTTTGCCATTTTGTATTTCCATTCTCTCCTCAGCTCTCATTCTCTGCAACTAAAACACACACACACACACACACACACACACACACACGACCCCAAGTGGAGCATCACAGAGGAATGTATTGTATAAAAAGTCAAACCCACCATTTGAAAAGTGACTACAATGGAACTATGTCTCAATATGAAATATACTGAGAGCTTTTCAGCGTCTTCAGCTTTTTCTGTATGGAGTATAAAACCACCTGCAAAAGGTTGAGATGAATGTACAGCCTTGTGGAGCCCATTGATAAAATGTAGACAAAATGTACACAGATGCATAACCAGCACAGCTTTGCCCACTAAATGTTTGAAATTTGACTACTGACAGAAATATTTTTTATATCACCTTGCAATGTCTCTGAAATCTCAGATTTCCTCCAAGAATGTAGTCGAATGACAAGATTGATGAGAATGTCATTATAAAGATAGCCTGGTACCACATTAGTGTAGCTTAGCACAGTACACTATATCTCCAGAACTGTGCTTTCCAGCAACTACAAAGCTGCCTTAGCCCAATTTGGATAGGACTTATTTCTTTAGGGAAATTGAAGTGTAAGTTCAGTGATCAGTGACCTTAATCCTGTTCCAGGCCCATATTTGTGAAGTGTCTCAGGAATTGTACTGAAAGTTAACCTTGGACTAAAAAACCTCCTACCTCACAGATGCACTGGGAACTATTTAAGAAGCCTCCTACACTGACTTTCAACAAGAACAATGAATTCTGCTGGGAGACATTGCCAGGCTGCTGATTTACGATAAACACAGAGCCAGAGAGTAGAAATTATGAAGACATCTTGTAGTTTTCAGTTGGGGACAGTAGCAGTTTGAAATATTAAATAAAAAAATGTAAATGCTAAATGATCTGTGGGTCTACATGTATAAGCAAATGACCAAGGTTATATATGAGAACATGTGACACCGAATTAAGTGGCCAAGTCCATCCACATTGTTATATATGCCTATAATTCTGCTGTATCTTGCACACATTCCACATGCAGTGATAATGTTGAAAACCTCACTGGCTGTGGTGCACCACGTCATGAAGAATTATTAATCTTCTCCTCCACTGTCCATTTCACTTTCAACTACAACATTTGTTAAAAAACAAAAAACAACAACATTCATATAAAAATACAGACCGTAATTAAATTGCACCTGTTGTGATAAGGCAGA
>NW_024044513.1:0-25663 GCF_014851395.1 Micropterus salmoides | reverse complement strand
GAGACATTTTCTGCACCAATTTATGGTGGAAATATCTTTATTTTTATAAAGGGAAGGACAAAGTTAGGTTTTGTAGGTTTTCTTATTGTGCAAATAAACCTTTCTCATAGCATTTTATTTGTTAATTAACATTTCTTGGTGCAAGCATTTTTCAGTGGCCACGGCTCCCTTTTCTCCTTCAAGTGCCTGCTCTATCAGGGCAGCTGATGTTGAAGCTACTGCAGCTCCAGTACCAAACAGCCCTAAAGGTTCGTCAGCCGGTAGCCTACGCCAGATTACCAGTCCACCCCTGAGGCTACCCCCTTTAGACTGTCTGACAGACACAGAGCCCGTCTGGGACTGTAGCCCACTCAATGAGACGAGCGCACTGATCTTCATCAGAGGAAGAAAACCCAAACTTAAAACACTTGTGATCAGACAGCAATATCACCACAATTCCACACAAATGTTCACTTCTGCACTTCTGATAAAGTGCAGCTGAAGTGCAGCTCACATCCACTTTGGAGGGAACGAGGCATCCTGGAGACAGTAAAACAGTAGTGTCTCACAGCGAGGGGGACAGAGACAGCAGGACACAGAGCGACAGGAGTCTATGTCGCGGTCAGGTGTCATGATATTCTCTCACTACTGTGCGGGGACTGTTAGCCGACTAGACACTGGCAGACAACATTTACATTTAAATATACTGATTACAATTTTGCAATTCAGAAGTCGCGGAGAAGCCCTGAAGTGGCGAGCAATGTGCTCTCTCTCTCTTGTGCCCTCTCTAAATGCAGGGAGTCTGAGTAACGGTGGGGGGGGGTCACATTACGTGAACTTCAAAGAAAATGTATCAGTTGTTGCGAGTAGCCTCTGCTCTTTGAAGACCTGCGAGACAGGCTTTGTCATGAAGATTATTGCATATTAACATGGAAAATATTTTTGTTGCATTCGGGGCTACAGTCAAAACATGACCTGGTGACGCCGTTGAGTTGAACTGCTGCTGATGTTTCATTTGCCATTCATTTTAGTTAATTCAGACCTTTAATTATTCCTTTCAAGCTGTTTGTTTCTATTACTTTATACTAGCTGAATTGTTTATCCATTACTACTATACAAAGTATTTCTCTTTGCTTCACTGCTAACTTGCTAACAAGTTGTGGTGTTCAGGTTCAGGTTGCAGCAGTCTGAATATGTGAACAGGAAACACTGCAGCCAGGATCCTCATTTAAACAAATCTGTGCGTGCATATACACTCACCGGCCACTTGATTAGGTACACCTGTTCAATTGCTTGTTAACACAAACAGCTAATTACTGTCACAGCATCTCAATGCATATAGGCATGTACACGTGGTCAAGACAACTTGCGGAAGTTCAAACTAAGCATCAGAATGGGGAAGAAAGGGGATTTAAGTGGCTTTGAATGTGGCATGGTTGTTGGTGCCATACGGGCTGGTATTTCAGAAACTGCTGATCTACTGGGATTTTCATGCACAACCATCTCTAGGGTTTACAGAGAATGGTCAAAAAAAGAGAAAATACCCAGTGAGAGGCAGTTGTGTGGATAAAAAATCCTTGTTGTGGTGGTGGCGCAGTATTCAAGTCCGCTGTGACACACCAATGTGTCCCTGAGCAAGACGCTTAACCCCTCGTTACTCCAGAGGTGTGTGACCTCAGACAAACTAGCAATTGTAAGTCACTTTGGATAAAAGCATCAGCTAAATGAATGATTATTGTTGAGGTCAGGAGAATGGCCAGACTGGTTCGAGATGACAGAAAGGTAACAGTAACTCAAATAACAAAGGTATGCAGAATACCATCTCTGAACGCACAACACGTCAAACCTTGAAGCAGATGGGCTACAGCAGCAGAAGACAACACCAGGTGACACTCCTGTCCGCTATAAGAACAGGAAACTGAGGCTACAGTTCACATAGGCTCACCAAAACTGGAAAAAAGAAGATTGGAAAACGTTGTCTGGTCTGATGAGTCTCAATTTGAGCTGTGACATTCAGATGGTAGGGTCAGAATTTGGCGTTAACAACATGAAAGCATGGATCATCAATGGTTCAGGCGTCAAGGTGTACCTAATAAAGTGGCAAGTGAGTGTATATAAATGATGTGATCTCACAACTGTAATGTATATTTGAGAAAAGGCTAAACTAAAAATAAATTGCATGCATTATGGTATGTGGTAAATGACGGGCAGTAATATAAGTATACATGAGATTTGCAGTTAATTAGCTAATGCAAGCAGACATATATTTGTGATGCCCTTTTCATTCACTGATGTTACAAAGAGGAACATCTTTGCATCAAAAGAGGAACATTATTAAAATAAGTAAAACTTTCAGTCATAGCTTCACCCTGTTATCTATTTGCCAACATCTGCTTTCTTTGTAGCAAACACAGAACAATGATTGGACTCAATTAATGTCAGTGTAATTAAATTCAGCTGTTACATCAGGCTAACAGGAATGTATTGTATTCAGGCAGAACATTATTCAACAAAAAAACAAATGTAAAATATTCATCTCTCTTAAAGCCATTTCATCTTGTATTCAATTATTCACTCTGTGAGAGCCATTTGTGTTAAATGTTTATGATTTGTTTCAGTAAACCTCCCACCACCAGGGAGAGCCAGTGGCGCTGTCAACTAGGCAGCGCCAGAGTTAATCAAGGTGCAACAGGACACAAGTGTTGCTGAGCCAATAATGTTTGTTGTTTTGTCTATGAATGGTAAATAGATGTAAAAACAGAAAGTGATATATACGCACACACACACACACACATATATATATATATATATGTATATACACTGAACAAAATTATAAAGCCAACACTTTTGTTTTTGCCCCCATTCATCATGAGCTGAACTCAAAGATCTAAGACTTTCTCTATGTACACAAAAGGCCTATTTCTCTCAAATGTTGTTCACAAATCTGTCAAAATCTGTGTTAGTGAGCACTTCTCCTTTGCCGAGATAATCCATCCACCTCACAGATGTGGCATATCAATAGGCAAAGGGTCAATACACACTTATTAACAAAACTGGATTAACACCTGGGCAAAGCAGGTAATTGCTTCAGGGCCCCAGACACTCATGGGCACCTAAAGCTGCAGGTTTGCTATGTGGCAATTATATTATGGACTGATTCATTGACATTTGTTTGGAAATATGCATTTTTATCTTATCATAGTGTAACCCTAATGTCTGGTTGGTAGCGTTCTCCTGTCCTTCAGGCCTGTGGGTGATAAGCAGCTAAAATGTCTTCTTGAATAATCTAATAATTTAACACCAGTGACAGTACACACACAACTTCACTCTGTCGTTGCATGTTAGTCTTTCCGCCCTGCCTGTAGCATACTTCCCTGTCCCCTTGAAACAACGGCAGGTAGGAACCAAAATAAATCTGCTCGGAGCCAAGGGGGAAAGAAATAGCAACTTGAATGTTACACATTACATATACATATATGCATATATGAATTAATAAGTTTTATACATAATAATAAAATAATTACTGTATGTAATAATAAACTTAACTCTGCAAGTCCAACTAATATTGTGGAATGACTCCTACTGAAACACATATTTTACCAGTCTACTGTACATTTTTATAAGCAACAAACACAGCAGCTGTTTCCACTATATCGCTGCTTCATCTGATGAGCTGAGCCTTGTCTACAAACTTGCATTTCATAAATTGCATTTCATAAAGTGATTCAGTGGCTCAAAATGTTCTCCATTTGAATTATTAACAGAACACAGATTTTTGACGAACAGTTCTAAACTGAGTGCACATATTATAGTATTGTATGAAACGTGCTGTATGAATGAATAATAAAATTATTATTATTATTATTATTATTCGTCGACTCCAGTGCCATGCTGCCTACCTTGGCGAGGTGTGTCCTGTGCCGGTGGTCCAGCGTCACGTCCCCCCTGAATACCGGTGAGGACACCTCAGAGTGGGAGATGCTGGGGTTGTGAGTGACCTGTTGGCGAGGAGGGGAGAAGGTGCTGTAGAGAGCCAGGGAGCCGTGAGACGGTGAGGTGGGGATGGAGTGTGCCACAACATGTTCAGAGATGTTGCCCATGGTCTTTGTGCTGGGCAAGGTGCCATAATGACCCACAGCTGGAAGCACAGCAGCAGGAGGAGAAAGAAAGTTAGTAGAGCGTCAAGCTGTCCTTGCCAAAAACATGTCGGCCTTTTAAAGAAATTATGACACAAGTTATTATTATGGAGCAAACCTAAAAGCATGCCTGTTGGCTGTCAATTTGTCATGCGCCTGTGCCCCTGCACAAAGTGTGTCACTTCCTGTGTCCCCTTTATGGCGCTACAGAGCACTTTGGTGCCATGACTATAACTGAATTTTAGCATGTAGATGTGTTCGGGGCGGGACAGTTATCAAGCATGTAAAGTTTGGTACAGATCTGAGAATTTACAGTCAACAATTACAACAACTTCCTGTGTCACGGCAAAGTGTTTAACTAGCCACCATGCCACCGTCACGCAACTCAAACAAAAAGTTCTACAACATGTCTTCATCAATGTATTAAGGGTTTTCTGGGATAGTTCTGAAGTTGATATATGGCCAACCTGCTAGGAGTAGGCAATCATAGCATAGTGCCTGTTGCCAGCAGGTGGCGCTATGGCTTTGAGTGAACATGTGGATGTGTTCGGGGCTGGACCATTATTACATCAAATTTGGTGCAGATGTAAGCGTGTACACCAAAGTTATAACAGCTTCCTGTTTCATGACGAATCATCGATTTTTGACGGCAGGTTGAGGTGCAGATGTGAGCATGCAACATATACTGAAGTTACAACAACTTCCTGTTTCTTGGCAAATCGTTGATTTTCGAGGCCACGCCACGGGCATGCTCGTGAATGAAAACTGACAGTTTGTACAACCTTTAATAGTCAGTGGGTTTAGAGTGCACAGCAAAAATTTGAAGTTGATCAGACTAAATCCCGAGGAGGAGTTCGGTAAAATACAAAGTGTGTAAATCGCCAAAAATGACCATTAAATCCAAAATGGCCAACTTCCTTTTGGGTGTCGGGCATCGCTCCAATAGACTTTTTTGTACGTCTGGATATGATACATGTACCACAGAAAATTCGTACACGTAGGTGAAACTTTGTCGGGGGCTGCTCTGTAGGGGAGCCAATGAGCCATTTTGCCACACCCATGCACGAAACCCATAAAATATGAAATTTTTTCGCCACTCCTGAATTTTGTGCAAAGTCCCCAACATTGAGGTTACTTTGCAGAAAAAAAGACAGAAAGAAAAAAAATCCCTTCAGTTTCAATAGGGATCTCACACATTTCATGCTCTGGCCCTAAATAATACAACAATATAAAATAAATATAGCCACAAGCAGCGATTCGCAGGTTCAAACCTTTTTTCGCAACATCACCATCAAATTAATTTCACACATATGGTTCAATATTTTTATGAAACACATTCTGTTCAAGTTTTGTAACGATTGGACAAGCATTTTCTGATCTATAGCTTGATTTGTTTCATTCCACATCCAGTTATTGTGCACTTATAGTGTCTCCTAGTGGTCAATTTGAATGAGACTTGCAGTGTATGTGTGAGGTCTTTATCTAGACATATCCTGGAAGTTTTGCGTTGATTGGACAAACAATTTGTAATTTGTAGGCTGATTTGCTTTATATCACCTGCAGTTTGTTTGCATTTATAGCACCCCTGATGTTCTATTTGAATAAAACTTTCAGGATGTGTTTAACTTACTTATGAGGACATATCCTGAGACATTTGTGATGACTGGAGAATGAATATGTGATTTATAGTGTAATTTGTGTAATGCTAAGCACCTTTCTAGCGCTTGTAGCGCCCCCTAGTGATGTATGTACATCAAACTGTCCAGGTATATCTGGGGCACCTATCTAAACATATCCTGTGATTTGTGTTAATTTATGTCCAGAGCCCGGCCCCTTCTAAGTTCATTTGTCAATGTCTTGAAAAGTAATTGAGATATCAACATGCTTTATACAACTTTTAATAGGCTTGATCCAATGATGATTCGCTGAAAATTTGGTGGTAATCCTTAATGAAAAAAAACCTTAATGGTCCTTTTTTGTTGAGCACATTGAGCTGCACCTGTGTGAGAAATTTCAAGTCAATTGGACTTACGGCGTGTGGGGCGTGGCCTTTCATAATTTGCATTTTTAAGCCTTATTTACAGCACCACCATGTGGCCGATTGAGTTCATATTTCTATGGAAGCACATGCACACCATTTACAGTTTCATGTTTCTAGCTCATTCCAGCTCACAGGAATTTGAGCCGGTGCGGCAGACAACAAATAATAACTAAAACAGACAAACACAGTAAAAAATACGAATGACATGGCAGTCAGTGTATTTGCTTTGTTGTGAGAAGGATGTTCAAAATATCAGAGGGTTAGCAGGCTTGACAACCAGTTTTCTGAGTTGGAAATAAACCTGTCCGTGTCATGGCTCTTACTGTAGGACAGGGATTAGTATTCTATCTGTCTGTGGTATCCGTACCAGTTGGCTGAGCCAGACTCTGTCGAGAGAAGGCCTGCCTCTGCTGCCATTCATACAGCTGCCACATGGTGTCGTCCCTCATCGACCTCCTCTTCTCCGCTGTGTTGACGGTGGTGGTGGTGGGACGGAGGGCCCGATCATAAACGGAGCCCGCCACACTGCAAATGCTGTCTGGCCTCATCACGCTGTTGCGGGGCAGTGTGCGATAGCCCTCTGGGTAGCGGGGCACAATCTGAGCGCGGTGGCTGGGCATGTTCCTGGGTAAGGTCTGGTAAGATGTAACACTTGGAGAGAAAACAGAAACTTATGAGAAATGAGTAGGCCACAGCTCAAGGCTCTTTTCTTTCCCCACATTACAGTGAGCTGAGAGGTTAGTTTGTCAGGTCTGGATCTGGATCCTGTGTTCACCCTTCAGGGAAAACAAAAGGCAGTTTTAAATGCTATTTGTTTTGTTGTGAATTTATGAACTACTGGGAAGCTTCTCAAAGAGTCTTAAGCTGAACTACATCACACTGGGGGCCCTATTGCAAGTGCCATCTCCAAAAATTTCTGAAGGAGAAACTTTGCATTCAGGAGGCTATAAAGCAGCTGTGAACAACAGAACCACTCATATTCATATATAGATAAATGCAGACAGATTACTGCCGTTCCTGCTTTAGTCACATGAAACTATATTTTTTGACATCTGCCTGTCTCGTGGGTTTATCTGTGGATTTTTGGATTTACGTTAGCTTTTGGATTGGACTAATACATTATTTGGAATATTTTGGGATATGAACAGTACTAATCGTAAATTTGTATATTTTGTTATTGGCGAATAAATTCTAAAGATCAGAACCTGTTCAGCTTCTGTGTCTTGTGGGCCAAAAATCTGTCTTAAACTTGGTGAATCTTGACATTATTGTGCAAGTATTTTGTTTGCACTTGACAAAATCATAAGATTGGCAGCAGAGTGATGCTGAGCCACAAACAAATGTAGCACCTGTGCACCATGGATAGATAAGCAAAGCAAATTTCAAGGTCAAGGTTTGGCTAACTCAGACTACTGAGCAGTAGAGTCACTTCATGGCCAGTGTGGAAAGATTACAGCCACCAATAACGTTTTAGTATTGCATTAAGATATACTTGAAAAAATAAGAACCTGTCATTTAACCCTGCTGCTCCTTCTGATAAAAACCTTAAGTAATTTTCAATTGTGTAAGAACAGGATGCATCAAGTTTTTAATTCCAATCTATTATTGGTCAGCTTTTTTGTTATGGACAGTGTTTGAATTGCAGTGAGTCACTTCACAGAGCAGAAGGGAAAAGGAAACAAAGCACACAATTTAGTTTCTAAATCACAAAAATTTTAAGAACCAATCATATGACATTCATGGGTAAGACAACAATCCATTAATGTCTGTCAGGTCAGGTAAAAAAGTACAGCTACAAATTAGCAAAGAACAGAGCAGCGGACATATTTTCTTCTTTTGTTATACAGGAAGACAGCAGCATGAATCAATTGCACTTACAGAAACTAATAAATGTGCAAATAACTGAATAAATGATTGAATGAGTCATTCTTTAAACCAGTCAGTGTCTCATGAATCCTGCAGTGGCCAGGCCTTCCTCTACTGCAGCAGGATACGAGCCTAGCATCTGTTATATTTTAGGCTAAGAACGTAAGAAACTTTACTTCATTTGCAACAATCAAGGCAACAAGAACAACAGCTGATATTAACCTTGTGGGTTTGATCAGGGAGTAGCTTGACATTTCAGCTTCACTGCGTTACTTGTAGTACCTACTCATATATTTTAATGTGGCTGATCACAGCAGTTATATTTACTCTGAAGAACTCTGCTTCACTTTCACTTTGACCGGGGAACATGCAGTAACGAGGAGCTTGTTATCAAGGGACTGTGGCTTTGACATTATGAGTCCACAGGGAGATATATTATGATTTTTGTAACTCTGCCTATCACCATTTGTCACCTGGATGTATAGCGCATCACAGTCCATTCATCTTATTTAACTTCCTGTAGTTTGTGCTTTCTCGTCCCTCTCCTCTCTCCTTCTGTCACTTTCTGCAGGTGTTTCTGGCTACAATTATTACTAGTCCTATAATATTACTATAATTATCAGTACTATTATTTATTTTTGTACCAATGCTACTTTTGCTGTTTGTATTTTCTGTGTGGATATTGTGTTGACTGAATTGATTTGAGTTGAATGTATAAGAAACAGCACAAAGGCCCTGATGAGGGCCTTAATGGCTGAAAAATGTAGGCATGTTTTTAACTGTTACTATGACTAAATTACCATGAGATATTAAATCACTACCCTCTCAAGCTGTGGTTGTATCCATTCTTAAAAAAAAAAAAAAGATTCTGACACCACATGAATGCAACCTCAGTCACCGCTCAGCCTTTCCAAGAGTGTAGGAGAAGCTACAGTGGCCGACATAATCTGCCGGCTGTTGTGCTAAATGATGTGTGGGCCTCTATTGTGGATTGTGGCTCAGGAGATAGAGCGGGTTGCCTGTTAATCAGAAGTACAATGGTTCAATCCCTGGCTACTCCAGTCGCATGTCGAAGTGTCCTTGGGCAAGATACTGAACCCTGAATTGCCTCTGGTGGCTGTTCCGCCGGTGTGTGAATGTTAGTTTCTGTTTGAGCACTTAAGCTCAGTGTGTGTGTGAATGGTGAAAGCAGATGTAGTGTAAAAGCGCTTCGAGTGTTCGAAAAGACTAGAAAGGTGCTATACAAATACGGCGCATTTATTTGTCCAAATTTCTCTTCACTTGTTACTTCTAATAAACCAGTTGACTACTACTACTTAGGCTTGGTCCATCGGGGATGGCTGACAGACATCACATGAATGTATGTTTTAATCCTCACGGACATTTTTTTATTATTACTTGTAGATCTACCTACTTTGCACATGCCTCGGACTTCTCTTCTCCCCACACTCACACTCACACGCCCCTACACCTCTGGTCTTTTACTGTAACCACACCAGCTTGCCCCGCCTCTCTGTGTCTCTTTCTCACTGTCCACTCCCTGACTTTCTCCATCAGCACTTTATTTAATAAAGTTGCCCAACAGGGAGATGACACGGTGAGCGTTGTGAGACTTGGTGCAATTCAAACATGGCAGCGCGCAGCTAAACAAACATTTCATTAAACAAACAATCCGCCAATTTTAAGCGAATTAACAAATAAGAGCAATCAAATCGCACTGGAGGACCTCGAGGACGAGTGTTTGGAGGACCTTGAAGTTTATATTGGCTAGTGTTTTCATCGAGTGGTCATGGGGAAATCAAAGAGAAACCGCACTGAAGACTCACCTGGAGCATCACCTGGAGCAGTCTCCTCACAAGGTGCAGATTTCACAGAGATCCTGGATTCAATAGACAAGAAATTGTCTAGCTTTGATGCCTGATTATCTCTGGTGGAAGTACTTCACAAAGAATTTCAGGATCTGCGGGAATCCCTGAAGTTCAGCCAGAAACAGGTGGTTGAGCTTGCGGCGGAAAACAAGGTCCTCAAAGGTTCGGTTAAATCCCTCACAAAGGGAATGACGCGGCTCTCGGCAGACAATAAAAACATTAGAGAAGCGATCATCGATCTCTAGACTCGTAGTATGCGGGATAATCTGGTCATTTCGGGTATCCCGGAGCAGGCGGATGAAGCCCCAGAGGAGACCGTTAAAAGCTTCATCCAAAATCAACTGAAGCTCCCGGCCGAGACCGTAAAGAACATCAGCTTCCACCGGGTGCACCGCCTGGGAGGACGGCAACAGAAGAACCAGAGGCCCAGGCCCATCGTCGCGAAGTTCGAATACTTCAAGCAGAAGGAACTGGTTAAAGGCCGCGGCAGGGAGCTGAGAGGGACCAACTTCAGCGTTAATGACCAGTTTCCCCGGGAGATCCTGGACCGACGCCGAGTCCTGTTCCCGATAAGAAAGAAGCTCATTGGAGAAGGATCACGGGCTGTCATCGCGGTGGATAAACTTTACGTTGATGGCCAGCTGTACCGCGACCGAGACACCACTCCTTGGCTCTACTAAGAACCAAGTCCATCAACAGGTGAACTGTATCACTATGCGATCATTTTCCCCTCTCAGTTAATTACTCCGTGACATATGGCAAGTTAATAGTTATAAAATACAGTGCACGTCTCAACAGCCTATACTGTGGTTATCTGACTAGACTGTCCGATAATGTTTTGTGTATTTTCCTCTGTTTTTGTTTCACTATTTCTTTCTTTTGTTAATGTTGCTCTTCCTCCGCCGTTTACACGTCGATCAGCTGCGCAATTTTCATACTGTTTAATTCACAAACAGTCGGGCACACCGCTAGCACACACGCAGGCGCGTACAACATGAACACATATATACACATACAGGCGCATACAACACACACAATGATACAACACGCACACTGTACACACTAGCCTTCACCACATCCCTTAGTTGAATGATGACCTCACTTATAATCACCTCTTGGAATGTACGCGGAATTGGTTCAAGGGAAAAGAGATTAAAAATTTTTAACCATCTAAATAATCTGCAAGCAGACATTGTCCTATTACAGGAGACTCATTTACCCAAGACAGCAGATAAACTAACCTCACCACAGTTTCCTCACTCGTACTCAGCCTGTTATAACTCAAAACAAAGGGGTGTCACCATTATGACAAATAGAAAAACACACTTCAATCATAATACCACTACTATTGATCCAGAGGGCCGATTCATTATTGTTAACATTTCGATTCAAAATACTCCTTTATGCATTGCTAACATCTATGGCCCAAATGTTGACGACCCCTCCTTTTTTCATGCTTTCTTCAACTCACTCTCTGCTCACTCAGACACAGCTCTTATAATAGGAGGGGACTTCAACATGGTATGTAATCCAGCAGTTGACAGGCTCAGTACGGCAGGTGGTCACCGTATTTGGAAATCAACAGACATCCTTAAATAATACATGAGCGATTTTGGTCTTTGCGATGTTTGGCGTTCTCACCACCCCACTCTTAGAGAATATACCTTCTTTTCACCAGTCCACCACTCATATTCTCACCTTGACTATTTTTTGGTTAGCAGTTCAATTATGTATGACATTTCCAACACTCAGATTCACCCTATCACTATCAGTGATCATGCACCGGTTTCTATCACTCTTACTAAAAAAAGGGTCACACGGCCAACTAGAAGTTGGAGATTTAACGCATCATTGCTTAAAGACCTAGATTTTATAAATTACTTCAAAAAGGAGTGGGCAATATATATGGAAACTAATGACCTGCCAGGAACCTCGCCATGTCTTCTTTGGGAGGCAGCAAAAGCAGTCATGAGAGGTAAAATAATCTCCTATTCATCATACAAAAAAAGAGAGAGATCTTGTGAATTAGAGCTAGAACAAAAAATAAAAACATTAGAAACTACCCTTGCTACCTCCCCACAGGAACACATGCTGAATGATCTGAGAAAATCAAAACTTGAATTAAATGAAATTATTAATAAAAAGACCCAATTTCAGTTGCAAAGACTACGCTTGGAGAACTTTGAACATGGCAATAAATCCGGCAGATTCTTAGCCAGCCAATTGAAATTGAATAAAGAAAAAATAACTTTCTTCCTTAAAGGACTCAGCTGGGAATCTGACTTATAACCCAGAAGAAATCAACAATGCATTCAGAGATTATTATAAAAACTTATATACATCACAAATTGACCCATCTAGCTCTAACATCGATGCATTTCTGAACAATATAGATTTGCCAAGGATAGATGATGAACAGATCAGGGCTCTGGATTCACCTGTTTCAATGGCTGAACTCCAGGAAGCTCTCTTACATATGCCGAATAATAAAGCCCCTGGGCCAGATGGTTTTCCCGCTGAACTCTATAAAGAATTCTGGGAAATACTTGCGCCCACATTCTATAGGATGGTTATGCAAATTAGGGGTACTTGCATGTTGCCTCCAACAATGAATTCTGCTAATATCAGCCTGCTCCTTAAACCAGACAAAGACCCCACACTCCCGTCCAGTTATCGCCCAATATCACTTATTAACGCAGATCTTAAAATCATCTGCAAAACCCTAGCAAGAAGGCTAGAGAAGGTCACTCCTGGTATAATACACTCTGACCAAACAGGATTTATTAAGGGCAGGCACTCCACCAACAATACACGCAGGCTACTTAACGTAATAGACTATGCCACTATTCATAACCTGGAAACTACAGTTGTTTCTTTAGATGCAGAGAAAGCATTTGATAGAGTAAATTGGAAATTTCTATTCGCTACTTTATATAAATTTGATTTGGAAACTCTTTCATAGATTGGATTAAAATCTTATACAGTTCCCCAAGAGCTTCTGTCAAAACAAATGATCATACTTCTCCATGCTTTAGTCTCCAGAGGGGTACCAGGCAGGGTTGCCCACTCTCTCCCTCGCTATTTGCTATTTTTATAGAACCGCTACCAGCTGCGATCAGACAAAATAATAATATTAAAGGAATTCAAACAGAAAATATACACCACAAGATAAGCCTTTATGCAGATGATGTATTACTTTTCCTCCTAAACTCACAAACTTCTCTTTCTGAGACAATCACACTTATAGATAAATTCTCATCCATCTCGGACTACTCCATTAACTGGAGTAAATCCATAGTTTACCTGTAAAGTGTGATTTCCAGAGTATATCTACCACACCGCTAAAGTCTGGGAATATTAAATATCTGGGTGTCAATATTTCCTCCAGGCTGTCAGAAGTGACATGGCTAAACTACACGCCTTTACTTAAATCAATAGAGGATGACCTTGTACGGTGGACATCATTACCTATATCACTCATGGGAAGAGTCTCCACCATAAAAATGATGGTCCTACCTAAAATCAATTACCTGTTTTCAGTGTTACCCACCAAACCCTCTGCTGTCTGGTTTAAATCACTGGACTCAAACATCTCAAAATTTTTGTGGAAAAATAAACCCCAACGAATCAGTCTAAAAACTATGCAAAAAGCAAAAGACTGTGGTGGTTTAGAACTGCCAAATTTTTATCATTACTTCCTGTCCAATAGACTACAATATATCTCAAAATGGATCAATCAGAGCCCCCTGGACCACTCATGGATGGACATAGAACAAACATTCTGTAAGGAAATAAAAATTTCCGATATGCCATTCATCAGTTCCAGCATCAAACGTCATACCTGCTTTAAAAGCATTAACATAAGCACTTCCTTGGCAGCTTGGTGGGAACTTCTCAAAATATCTGGGTCTTCACCTATCCCATGCAGATTTACCCCAATCTGGAATAATCCTGACATCATGCAAAATAAGAAAACACTAAATTCCACACTGTGGTATGACAAAGGGATAAGACATCTAGAGCATGTAATGCAAGGCAGTAACTTTATTCCATTCCAGGATCTAGTGGCACAATATGGAATTAGCCATAATAGATTTCTGGAATTTCAACAGTTTAAATCCATAATTCAGGCTAGATTTAAGGATAAAATAATGGACTTAGATTTACCTCCAATGATAACAGACTTTCTTAAACTCTCGCCTCCAAAACTGTTATCAAAAGTATACATGTTACTGTTAAAAACAGAGAGTTCAATCTCTCTCCCATTCTTAAAGTGGGAGACAGATCTATCCATTAGTCCAGACCAAAACTTTTGGATGCAGATATGTTTAAATACCTTTAGAATGACTACAAATCCCAATCTACAACTTATACAGTATGAAACTCTCCATAGAACACACTATACTGGACAAAGGATGTTCAGAATGGGTCTTATGCAGTCAAACATCTGCCGGAACTGCTCAGGTAACATATCTGATAGTTACATGCATGCTATGTGGCAATGTACACCTGGCAGAAGATATGTGAAGACCTATCGATATGGCTAAGTTACCCCGTCCCAGTTTCCCCATCACTCTGCGTGCTGGGGGACCTAATTGACATTAGTATAGAGGTTGACACATCATACATGCTTCTCACTGCCTTATGCATCGCCAAGAAAACTATCCTCATGGACTGGAAGGCCAAAAAGAATATAAGTATCACCCAATATCGGAATCACCTTATAGATCACATTAGCATGGAGAAAATGTCTGCTGTAAAAAAAAAACAAATTGACACAATTCCAATCTCTCTGGTCCCCCTTGATCAACTTTATCACTTAATGGGGGTGGGTGTGTACTGCCTTGCTGGTCAGGGTCCCGTACGGCCGGTAGGTGTGTCTGGGGGTGGGTTGATTCTTAGATGCATTGCGGTGCAGGCGTGGGGGACTTTTTCTAATTTTTTTTTTTAAATGTTGGTTGATGGCATGGTGTTGGCGGGGGGCGGTGGTGCAGCGCTCGGGATGCCTAGGGCGCGGGCTTGACGGGGGGACCGGTGTTTGCCCTGTATTCGGCGTGCCGCTGCTGCGGGGTGGGTAGCCACTCTGCTTGGGTGTCGCGCGGTTGTTGGTATCGGTGCGCAGGTGGTGATTTTGAATCGCGCGCTGTGCGGATGTGGTGGCGCTCGGTGCTTGGCTGCCTCTCTGTGTGTCCTGTGTGTGGGTTCGGGTTGGGGGAGTCAGCAGATGCACCTAGCCCCTAGGACTCAACACAACCACAATCCAGAGGGCCGCGACGCGACTGCAAAGTAACCATCAACACACCCCAAAGCACAAGGGTGTCCTGGCTTTGGGGGTGGGGGTCTCTGCGCGGGTTGATCCGATTGCGGTTTGGTGGGCTGTGGTGGGATTGTGGGGCGATTGTCAATGTATCTTGATGCATTATGCTTTTTCCCTGGGCAGGGTCTCTGGATGGCTGTTGGGCGTTTAGTTTGTGCATTGGAGTCCGGGGGAGGCATTTCCTCGTTGGCTTGGAGGGACCTGTTTGCGTCCCTGTTTTGCTTCGTTGGCCTCGGATCCGTGCTTCCCCATTTCTCTGTCGGCCAGTTGTTGGACCCCTCTGGATACTGAGGTATATAGTTATTTTTCGGGATGTGCAGTGTGGGTGCGGGGCAGGGCTGTGCTCCGGTTTGTTCTGGGTTTGTGCCTGGAGTTCTCGGCCCTTGACGGGTGGGTGGGTTGTTGGTGGCATGCAGCTGAGCTAGTTGATTTTGTCTCGTTGCTGGTTTGGCTGGTGTTGCACGGCGGCCGGGGGGCGTGCTGGGCATGGGGGATGTCGGCTGGCGCCGGCGGCCTTAGTTTTTTCCGGCAGTTGGGGGGACGGCAGACTTTTATTGGCGGGTGCACGGTGACCTATGCGGCGCGTTTGCTGCCGGGCTGGGACTTGCTGCTGGTGTTTCTCTCTGCTGGCTTTCGCTGTCGTGTTGTTCCGTTTGCTCTCTTTCGTTTGCCCGACCTCGCACGCGGGATTCGCGGGGGGCTGCTGGGCATTGGGTGTCGCCGTGCTCGCGCAGTGTGCGCGTTGGGCTCGTCACTTGTGCATTGGTGTTGATGATTGTGTGGCATTTGGGCATTTTGGTTGTTTGCTGCGCGGCGGTGGGGTGCTGGGTGGGGGGGGAGCACTGGTCTATGGTCTATGCGCCGCGGTCGGTCCGGGCGCTGCTCTTCCGCGCTTTTTGTGTTCCGTCGGCATTACGTTGTCAACTGGCATTTGGGTCGGGGTCTTCTGCGTTTGCATCGTGGTGCATCTGGGAGTCTTTTTTTTTTTTTATTTGATTTATTCTTTTTCTTTCTCCCACCCCTATTGGCTACTGGGGTTCTTGCCTGCCTGTTACAGTCGTGGCGCCCCACTCTCACTAACAACTACATTCTTTAACAGGCTTATGCGCACACACATGTACACACATACAGACACATTCACCCACACGCACACAGACACACAGAGACACAAACAAACTTAGGTTTGTCCCTGGTAGAATTATTCCTGATGCTTTTCTTTCAGTTACCTATTTAAATTAATTATTATCCCAGCTCTCGTGGCTGTGCTGTGTTGCATATTTAGTGTGTGTGACTGTTTCTTGTTTTCATTGCGCACCCCACACTATGTCATCGTCTATCTAGATGTTTCTTTGTAGACATCGCCCAACCCTACAACTACTGATTTTACTTAGTAACTTTCTTCTCCTTCTCCTCCTCCTTCACACGTATTCAACGTGGTGACGAAACGCAGCAGTTTGTCCGTTTGTGTTACTGTAGCGACATGCGACGTCCATGTATGAGGACCCCGTGTATATATGATAGAAATGGCTCATGCTAAGGTAATAAATACCTAACGGTTCATTATTATTATTATTCATGTACTGATGTAGAAAGACAGGGCTGGACACCTCACAAATGAGAGTGCAGCAATTTAGAGATGTAAGTTCAGATACAGATAGAGGTAGGCAGCAGTATGTTAGCCCAATGAAACATCCTGTAGTACTAGCACGCGTTTCAGTTCAGTTATATTTGATTCTTTTATGATGTTTCATTTAACCAGGAGAGCAGCCTAAAGCAATGTACACAGTTTAAAATGTGGTAACACCTTCTGCTAGCTTTTGCTAGCTAGTATTTACCATGTGGGATAAAGCTTGATTAAGCATGCTACTTGAGGAAATTAATGAATATATTTACATTCATACTTTAATGTAAAACGTGTATTTTATAAATTGGCAACCCTAGTTACCACTGTGCTGCTCTGAGTTTCTCTTTTAACAGAAATACTGTTCATTCACTACTACTACTACTACTACTTTACATTTTCTGGTACTGTAGTACTGTAAATACAACTCAACACAAGTTAAAAGTTTCCCTGAGGTATGATCCCACACCTTCCATTGTGAAAATTCTGCCTTTTCATTGACAATAACTTAGTGGTAAAAACAAAGTTGGAAATATTCTTATTAAGTGAATGAAACTAGGATTTGTGTTAAAAAGAGTGGTGAGTATGAAGTGTTATACTGATGGAGGTAGTGCTGTAAACATTAAATAAACATTTATACTGAACATACAATGTAAGCTATTATTAGGGTTGGGTATTGTTTAAAATTTAACAATACCAGTACCAAAACCAGTACCCTTGTGGTAACCAGTAATACCAATACCAATAGAGTACTTCATTCGATACCTTGCATAAAATGTCACCTGTTGAAGTCATAGTAGTTGATTGGTAGCCTATTATTATTTTTATTGTTGTTACATTCACAGCTTGTGAATGTTTTTATATGTGAATCAGAGAGGAGGAGTGAATTAGTTTAGTGACCAAATTACTTGTGGGAAACGAATCTAAGGTATTTTTTTGATATGTGTGTTGAAAGTAAACAACGTAAAATTATTATGATAACTTTCGTTCAATAAACTGAATTGAAAGATCTCGGCGAGTGTTTTTCCTTTTATTGGAGAGTCGCAAGCCTCCTCCAAAAATGACAGTCACAAGTATAAACGAGTAAGGAGTCTGTTTAAAACAAGTCATTTAATACACTAAAGATCACAAACAGAGGAAAAGAGAGGCTGCACGTCCAGCCGATCAAACCAACTACGCCTGAAGCAGCTGCAGCCGGAGGCTCCGTGAGTAAAATCAGCTGATCGCTGCTGCGCCACAAAAGCATTTAATTGATGTGATGGAACGCAGCGATGGATCAGTGACAACTGACAAGTGATGTGAATAGCAAATAAAAATGTACAGAAGTGTTAAACAATACCAGAAGAGGAAACCAACAGAAAGCCAAGCTTGTGGTGATAAATTTGTAACAGTGACAAACAGGCCTGAGACCGCAGCTGAAGGTAAGAATCTGTTAAAATCAACATGGACTTGGTGCTGCAGCCTTTTTTATACAGTTTATGGTACAGGCACATACGGCACCTTACCAACTGAGTTATCTGAACAATATGTCAATAACATTCAGTATTATGTCTTATATTCGCATCCACCATCTAATGGTTGAAAATATTGCTCCAATGCAAAATTTATTTGCCGACTCCTGAAGTATTATTACTACTTCTTTTTCTTTGAATGTATATATTCAACTTGGTGATGAGTGTCTGCACTGTCAGAATTTTACCAGAAGTAGAACAAGAAGAACTTAGTGGCGAAACGTCATCTGTAGCACTGTTTGTCCATTTTCAGCTACAGTAGAAACACCCAGGTTATGTAGATAGAAATGTCTCATTCGAAGGTAATAAATCATAATGGTTTATTATATAAGGTCTTTACACCACTGAAAACATAGTTATGGATCTTATATTGCATTTCTGTCAAAAGATCCTCAGAAATATTACACACTGAACCTTTAAGTGTTACCATATAGTTTTCTACAACAATTTGTACATGAGTGACTTCAAACATGTGTTTTGGGAGAATTCACCCTTATTGTTAAATTGTTGTCAGACAGTAACCTAAGTTGTAGTTGTACCCTACGGCGTAGGTACGTACGTAGACCCTACGCAAGGAGTATAAATGGGCCTTTACGTTTACACAAGCAGGACTCAGTACCAACAAATTAGTTCTATAACAATGTTTGTCTCTTTCTCCACAGAGTGCTGATAAAGATGACAAATGTGGCACTGCGCTGGTTCTTCTCTCATTATAGTCTTATTTCCATGACTTATTCATGGCAGCAGGAGGAGAGGGGAAGCTCTGAGAGAAAACCGAGATTTGGCGCTCTGCACTTCTGTTCCACTGCGTTCCTCGGTACAGACAGCTAAGATCCATCGCTCCCAACTGAGATACACATCTGTGGTGGCACAAAAAGCTTTCAGCAGCCTATGGCCCATAAGGCCATGGCAAGGACGGAGGAAGATACTTGGGGAGCGATGGATGGAATGGTGCAGATGAAACAACGTTTGAAATCTTATGGGGGAGCAGACCTGTCAGGATGAAATTTGTGCCGTGGCCTTAAAATATATTAAGAAGCCATGGTTCTCATTGTGTCTTGTTGATATATCTCAACTGTACATGAACAAATTCTAACTGTACACAACAACAGTAGCACTGGAATTGTCTGTTACATGTCTTAGACAAGTTCAACATAATGGTCTATTGGTATTACGAGGTTAGATAGATAGATATAGATAGAGACTTTATTGTCATTGCACATAAAATACAACAAGATGCAAACCATAGAACTTAGCAGCTTCTATAAATAAATAAATACGCCATAAAAGGATTGTATAAAATAATAAAATGGAGCAATAAAACATACATTAAAAGAATGCAACAGCAATGTTAGCATTAAGACATGATTAACTGGTCCAGCAATTAATGTTTTGCAATAATGCAATTTCATAAATCATGAGTTAAGTGTGCACATACTGATCTTAATCAGTTGCACACAGAGTTACACATTTGAATTTGGGGTGTGAAGATCCCTGATATTAAATCAGCAAAAAAAGTAGGACAGGTCACCCAATATACATTACCATAACTGGGAAAATATTCATCCTGTACTGTTATTTAGTCTGTTATTAAGTTCTAAATCCTGATTTCTGATGTTCTCATGCATCTTGGTCAGCAATTGTGTTGTGTTCAGGGCAACTGTTTTCATGGGAAGCAGAAGCCTGCTCGAAAAGTTGGTAGACTGTGTGAGGTGTTGATTTGTATATTGATGACATCATCAAGCAGCAATTTACATATGTACAAGATTTAAAAAAATAAAGTCATGCTAAACTACATACAGCTGTACAGCTGTGACTTAAATAACAATTCTTAAAGTGGATGTACCTTATAATAATGTACTGAATGACAATGTGAAAACAATGTGAAAGGTGTTTCTGGTAGTGAGGAACCTACAGAGAAATATCAGCTGAATCTGCAGCTCCCCTTGGCTTCATACTAAGTTCTGTATATCTGTCTGACCCACAACTTTATTATTTTGGTTCAGTTTCACAGCATGGTTTTCAGCTGCAGCAGGAGCTCTAAAAGTCCACTGTACACCCAGCACACAGATAGAGACCGGCTGGTGAATATAGTGAAGCATTTAGCAGAAAAAAGAGAGTGGACACAAACACCACTCCAAGTGAATGCTAATGTTGCTGTCTAAATGATAAGTGTGTAAATCAGCAACTGTTCTGCTGCCCCACAGTGGCAAAAAAGGTTTAAATCACTAGTGATAGCCTTATCCTCTAAACTCATACATAGTGTTCTATTTCCTTTGCCTATTTGTTTTTAAAGAGCATAAGCCAATGGACAAACTCCAACATTCAACCGACTCACTCACAGACTTCTCTCTTATAGAAGAGATGACTGGACAAAAAGTCCTCATTATGTACAGAAGCCCTCATTTGGATGCTGCAAAACCCCAAACGACTCCGAAAAAGAACAGAACAGGCTCACCTCCTGGTGTCATCGTCCAGTCCTCTCGTTCTGTGTGTGCGGACCCAGTGCTCCAGCTGCTGCATGGAGTTGGTCCTGGACAGGCCCCTCTCTGGCTCCTGGCCTGGAACAGGGGACTTTCCTTGACCCCCACCCAGGCTGCTGTCCACCTCTGCCAGGCCGCAGTCCCCTGTCTGCCCCTGCCACGGACCCCGAGCTGTTGACCTGAACAGGCTTTTGGACACTGAGGTTGGCCTGGCCCTGGCGAGAGGCAGACACTGCGGCTGCGATGGCGGCAGCCTGAGCCGGCTGCAGCTTAATGCTGCTGATTTAGTCAGAGACCTTCTGCACGGGTCTGCCTGGAAGCCATATTTATCCCCACCACGGACCGTAGCATATTTCTCTGTGTCTTTAGAACAGCATATTTATCCCCTTCTCGTAGCGTACTGTATTTCTTCACTTCCTTCAGAGTGCCGAATTTGTCCAAACTTGTATGGTACCATATTTATTCTCCGTCTCCCTCATGTGCCGTACCTCTCTGTCTCCTTTAACGACAGCTGTCTCTTCACTGCCTTTTGAGGCACATATTTCTGTCCATCTTTCTGGAGTGTGTGCCTGTCTCTACTTTCTGCAGTGCATATTTTTCTCCATCCTTCGCGAGCAGGTACTTCTCTCATTGTTAGATGGAGCGTATTTGTCTTCTGCTGGCGTCACTGTATACTTTTCGTCTACTTTCTGCACAGCGTACTTCTTCAGATCCCTGTGAATGGTGCACACCTCTCCGTCTTTCTGCAGCAAGGATTTCTCCCATCTTTTCGCAACAGGTACTTCTCTCCATCCTTGTGGAGGAGATACCTCTCCGTCCTTCTGAAGCATGTAGCTGACGCCGTCTTTCTTCAAGGAGAACCTCTCCCGTCTCTCTGTAAGGTGTAGTACTCACGCTCCCTCTGGCCATTGTGCGTCTCTACGTCTTTTTGTCGTTTGTCGTCAGCCCGAGATAGGGAGTGTTGTCGCACTGGCTCACGGTTGCGTTCATTGTTCTGGATCTCGGGCCGGGTCAGGACTCTGTGGTTCAGTAAGTTGTTCAACTCCTGAGGTGTCCGTTGGTCCACTTTCAACTTGTCCAGTCTGGGATGAAAGAAAGACAGGAATGTGACAAAGAATAAAGGAAAGAGTTTTCTATGAGATTTGAAAGATGACTTAAGTGTCAGAAGTCCTATGTTTGTCTGACAGACATTCTATCTCGGTCATCATTCCTTTCTGGCCTTCCATTCTTAGACTTTTCTGATCTCTGTCAGAAATCCCTGACAGTGCAGGGAGTCCTGGCCAACTGGGTACTGTGTTAACAAGGAATAATTATGGTCGTTAGGGTTGCAGCTAACTTCATATTACATCCAATACTTTAAGCTGAAAATATTTCCCTCAGTGTGATGCTCACTGAAAACATTAGATCAAGCACACACTGTACACAATCTACTGTATATGGGATACTATTGTGTAGGATGGAGAATAAGCAGTTTTTCTAACTTTCAAACGTTTTTAATTTAGCAATCTTCTGACGCTTCATCGCAACATCCCTATGACAAAAAACATGGGCAGTCAGATGATCAGTTAGATCAGACAAGTAAACAAGCAAACTCTTTACTAGACGATCTAAACCCCTTTTTGGAGGTCAAACCTTTTCTTTTCTACCACCAAAACTGTAGCCCCAAAGGGTAACTTTGTTATTTTAAACCTAGACCCTGTTTTCCCATGTTTTTGTGTGTATGTGACTAATTTGGACAACCCTTTTGAAATTGGTCCGGTATTGAGCAAGTCAGCAGAAGTGAAACATGACTGCAATGTAATCCTTGCGGGCAATTGCCTCATTATACAGTAGTACCTCCCAAAAGATAGGAGTGGCTGGTCTGGCACCACCTACCTGTTAGCTTTTTATTTTTTGTCAAAGGAGTCTGGTGACGTTGACTGTTTCTGGTTAAACAAAAAGGATTTTCTTTTTAAAAAAAGTCTGTAGGGATACTTTGCATCATGTTGTCACTTGACACTTAATAAAATTTGAGCCTGTCAGCTTTTAGTAGACAGACTCTGACCGTTGCAGTCCTGTGTCACTGCTGCTCGCTCAATACTGGAACAATTTCAAAAAATATTGTTCTAATTAGTCACTAGACACAAAACCCAGAAAAGGAGTACAACAGTGAGAGAATGAAACAAAAATGACTTACAATAAATACAAAGGGCTATGAATACTGCAACATGTGCAACATGCATAAATCAAATAGCTTCTATTGTCCATAGCAGAATAAAGCATCACCAAGGCAGACAACACTTGGATGTATAAGCAACATAAACACACACACCTTAAAGCAAAAAGAGAGACTGCAATGTTTTGAATACCGCATACTAACTCTAACTGCTAACTCGTTCATTCTCAGTGAAGGTTTTAGCCAGTTCACTGTAGATGATAAGTCAAATTCATTCCACCAGTTGATGGGTGCCTCATACACACAACAGCAGACCACCAAAACGCTGAAACACAGACCCACACAATGCTGAACCAGAACCAAAGACACAACCATAAAACTTAGGCTGCATTATCATCTCTAATTCCTAATTCTTATCATTTTAACTTTAAAGTTTCAACTAATCTATTTTTGCAATATCTTCTTTCCTCTTGCTCATGTTGACTGTGAATACAATGTAATATAATGTTCAAAAAGCAGTAGTCAGACATTATTGGGGTTTTGGGGATTGTTGGATCTCTTCCCTGCTCTGTATAAAAGTGCAATGAGATGACTTTTGAATTGGCGTTACATAAAAAAACTGAAACTGAATAAATTTGAAATAACAAACCTGGATTTGAACATTTACCGGGGCAGGTAAAATTCTGAATTCCAGAGTGAAAACATATGGCTGCTTATTTTAAAAAGACTCACAAAAGATTTCAAATGAAATAATAAACTCTATTGAAGTCAAAATGTTTCTCTACAATAACTAATCAATTTCACTGCTCATGCCTGAGCGCCAGTGTGAGCTGACAATTAGATAAAATATTAGATGGGCTCTCAGCTAGCTAACATTAGATGGCTAATTTTAAGTAAAAGAAATGCTAATTATGAAACTCTGAAGGTAGGAAAGTGTCTTAAAGCAGCTAGATAGCAAACTACTGACATTAACCTACAGTGTAACCACCAGCGTGTGGTTGACTGGACAGGAGCAGCTGCAGGTGCGAGTGATGTGGGTAGACAGATGTTCAACTAACGTCAAAGTTGGAAATGGTGGTCTATTTAGGGGTGTCTGAAATCGTATTTTAAGATTCTTGAATATAAGGCATGAGTATGGGAAATATATTGTAATATTTACAAATACAGGTATGAAAGACCCCCCTGAACTGTGTTTTTGCCTTTTTAGGGGGGTCCAAGCCTTAACTGGGGGGGGTCAGACCTCCCCGATCCCCCCGTAATTCAAACCATGGGCGTAACCCCTTAACACAAAAATGTAAATCAAGCTGCATTAAATCAGTGATTAAAGAAGGAAAACTGCCATTTTTAATCTCTTTTATACCTTTGTATAAAAAAAAATGCTACTGGGAGGAGGACTGTGTCCCTGCAGTCTGCTGCCAGTTTATTCAATCCAACATATGTCACAAAATGCTTTCCCTTTTAAATTATGGTCCTGTCACTCAGTGTAATAAATGAACGTGAATATGATGAGCTCCTTCATGGAACACAATATTACCCTGTATACTGTGTCTTTAGTTGAGGAGTGAATAAGAGGGAACTCTTAACAAGGCAAGGACATGACATTAGAGCACAGGACACAGGACATGAATATTAGAGCACTCTAATCTGGAGAATCTAAATATTTGGTTGCACCATGGTGATTGTGTGTCTCATATTTCATTTGTGTGTGGGCACCTCCCTGTAGTGAGTACTGACCTTCTGACAGGTTCAGTGTGAACGAGGGCAGCATCCGTCATAACTTTCATCCAGGACTCCATCTCTTTGGCTGTGTCAGTGGAAATAATAGGTCCGCATGTTGGGGTGAGTGGCCTAGCAGAGTACGGAGGGGGGGTAATAATGACAGTGAGAGAGAGATAAACAGTAGGAGGAGGAGGAGACAGAGAGGAGAGAGGGCCAGAGAGAGGAGACACAACAGCAGTGTGAAAAACAGTGCTGGATGGTGACCATGAGAAACCAGCAGAGTCTTTACATCATTCCTGGCAGAGGAGCGTGTTTATGTACAGTATGAGTGAGTGTGCGTGTGAAGAATGACACTGAGGTGCAGCTAACTTCCTATATGTCATGATGTGGTTCTCTGCTTTTGCCTGCAGGCATAAAGCCTGGAAGTAGAGGAATCAGTTAGCATGACACACCTACCAATACCTCTAAAGCTCATGATTAACAAGCTGCTTACTTTCCTCAACATGAAGGGGCTATTCTTTTGGTGCAGTGAATGTGCATACCGTCCCCAAACCTTTTTGTCACGACACTGTGTTTTACTTGAAGGCGTATTTCTGCTGATGTGGTCATCCACCGACAACATGGAGATGTGGAAGCTGGGAAGCAGGATACTTCCAGGATGCTATCCTCTTTCTATCTTCACCAAAGAAATCAGAAGAATAGAAATATGTTGACGTATTAGAGTGGAACACTTGCATTCCAATCGACCTACACTAAACTAAGTGGAGTCTGGATCTATCAGGCTCAGGTTCAGTAACAATTATCTGTAGATCAAATAAGGAATTTAATTGGTAACAATAACACTAAATCTTCAGTTTGCTAGGCTGATATTTTTACGTTTGTTTGTTTGTTTGGCTTTAACTGTTACAAGAAGGAGGTCTACCTTTATCTGGTCTACAGTGTGATGAATGACAGATGATGATGGTAA
>NW_024044512.1:0-15734 GCF_014851395.1 Micropterus salmoides | reverse complement strand
GACTTTAAAGGAGGACTGTTCTGCAGCCCTCGCCTGAAACTGGACTCACCTGGCAGCGTTTTGAAGACAACGTCCACCAGGTGGCGTTATCACCTTCAGGTGAGCTACTGACATCACAGCTGGCAGGTCCTCTGTTCGGACTGGCAGCTTTAGTTCAGTTTGTAGTTTTATTTAAAACATCAGACGCTTCCAGTTAAACATTTAGCGACACACACCTGCTGTATCTGTCAGAGTCTCGGGGTTAAGTGTCCTGCTCAGGGACACTCTGATCTTATCCACTGTTCCATCACCACCCCTTTGGGTTATCTCCCTTTACAGCAGGCAGCAGCGGGCCAGCTGTACAGGTGGATGTTGCATTAGCTGAATGCTAACTGTGGCTAACTCCACCAGGTAATCTGGTGTGGAAGGTGGAGCAAAGAGCATGACGGCGTTTGCTTGTGCTAAAGTATCAGTTAAAGGAAAACGTCACTGGTACAAAGCTGTGGAGCAAACGGGATTCGTGGCTCTGAGTGACGACTCCGCCTGGATCATCAGGACCAACGGAGACCTCTACCTGCAGACAGGTAACCAACACACACACAGCTGTTTCCGTGGCAGCTGTAGTTCCGAGACAGGGTTGTCTCCGGACTCCCTGAGTCCGTCTGATGTTGTTTTTTGCTTGACTGGTCTTTGAAAACCAGAATCCTATTGCTGTTCCTGCTGCAGCTGTAGTGTCTCTGTGTGACCAGCAGGGGCGTCCTCTTTCAATCTGCCGCTCACTTTTCTGTCACTGATCACGTTTCTGTCCACACTACAGAAAGAACAGTAGTGATATGAATGTGTAAGCGTTCCGCTTCAGTTCCTTACACATTAGAATGGTTCTAATGGAGACGCAGGAGCTCCGAGGAGGAGCACTGCTCCTTTTATTGAAGCGAGTCAGCTGAGGTGGTTCAGTATCTGATCAGGATCCTCCTGGACCAGAACACACCGGAAATTATATTCTCATCAGGATACATCAGGTACTTCCTGCGCGCTGTTTCCATAATAACCGCTGTCTCCTTGTGTCCCTCAGGTCTGAGCGTGGACCGGCCCTGCGCCCGCGCTGTGAAGGTGGACTCGCCCTGCGTCTTCAGCCAGGTGTGTGTGAGAGGAGGCGTGGTCTGGGCCCTGAGCGAGCACAAGGCCCTGTTCTACAGAGAGGGCCTGAACAGCTACTGCAGCGAGGGCGAGGGCTGGAAGTACGACACCGTCAGGTACTACTGCTACTGTAGTACTACTGTGTACTACTGTAGTACTACAGTAGTACTGCAGCGAGGGAAAGGGCTGGAAGTACGACACCGTGGTACTATGCTACTGTAGTACTACTGTAGCAGTAGTACTACAGTAGTACTACAGCGAGGGAAAGGGCTGGAAGTACGACACCGTCAGGTACTACTGCTACTGTAGTACTACTGTAGTACTACTGTAGCAGTAGTACTACAGTAGTACTACAGCGAGGGAAAGGGCTGGAAGTACGACACCGTCAGGTACTACTGCTACTGTAGTACTACTGTAGTACTACTGTAGCAGTAGTACTACAGTAGTACTACAGCGAGGGAAAGGGCTGGAAGTACGACACCGTCAGGTACTACTGCTACTGTAGTACTACTGTTACTGCAGCGAGGGAAAGGGCTGGAAGTACGACACCGTCAGGTACTACTGCTACTGTAGTACTACTGTAGTACTGTGGCGAGGGCTGGAAGTATGACACCGTCAGGTACTACTGCTACTAGTACTACTGTAGTACTGCAGCGAGGGCGAGGGCTGGAAGTACGACACCGTCAGGTACTACTGCTACTGTAGTACTACTGTAGTACTGCAGCGAGGGAAAGGGCTGGAAGTACGACACCGTCAGGTACTACTGCTACTGTAGTACTACTGTAGTACTGCAGCGAGGGAAAGGGCTGGAAGTACGACACCGTCAGGTACTACTGCTACTGTAGTACTACTGTAGTACTACTGTAGCAGTATTACGGCAGATGGGACTTCAGTCTGGATGTCAGATCAGAGTCCATGTGACTCTGCTGAAGCTGAAGCTGAGGGTTTATTCACTTAATGTGTGTGTCTGTGTGTGTGTGTGTGTGTGTGTGTGTCTGTGTGTCTGTGTGTGGCGTGTGTGTGTCTGTGTGTGTGTTGTGTGTGTGTGTGTGTGTGTGTGTGTGTGTCTGTGTGTGTGTGTGTGTGTGTGTCTGTGTGTGTGTCTGGTCTGTGTGTGGTGTCTGTGTGTGTGTGTGTGTGTGTGTGTCTGTGTGTGTGTGTGTGTGTCTGTGTGTGTGTGTGTGTGTGTGTGTCTGTGTGTGTGTGTGTGTGTGTGTGTGTGTGTGTGTGTGTCTGTGTGTGTCTGTGTGTGTGTGTGTCTGTGTGTGTCTGTGTGTGTGTGTCTGTGTGTGTGTGTGTCTGTGGTGTCTGTGTGTGTCTGTGTCTGTGTGTGTGTGTGTCTGTGTGTGTGTGTGTGTGTGTGTGTCTGTGTGTGTGCGTGTGTGTCTGTGTGTGTGTGTGTGTGTGTGTGTGTGTGTGTGTGTGTGTGTGGTGTGTGTGTGTGTGTGTCTGTGTGTGTCTGTGTGTGTGTGTGTCTGTGTGTGTCTGTGTGTGTGTGTGTCTGTGTGTGTGTTGTCTGTGTGTGTCTGTGTGTGTGTGTGTGTTTGTGGTCTGTGTGTGTGTGTTGTGTCTGTGTGTGTGTCTGTGTGGTCCCAGTGAGGCTCAGGGTCTGGACTTGATGTGCGTTGCCCTGGGAGACGGTGGTACCGCCTGGGCCCTGGATGCCAGTGGCAGCCTGTGGTTCAGAACCGGTATCTGTGGGTCCAGACCGCAGGGGGACGACGACCACTGGTGGCAGGTGGGCCGAACCACTTCCTGTTTGTTAAAGCAGCGTGATGGGAGATGTGGCGTCGTTTCAGAGTCTACTGTCTGTCCCCCCATCAATCAGCATCTCGGACTACGTGGTCTTCGATCAGGGCAGTCTGTTCCAGACGCTGCTGCAGGCCACCCAGAGCGTTGCCACGGTAACCAGGGCGCCAGTGGAGCGGGTGGTGGCCTTCCTGTCGCAGTACTCGCAGTGCCAGCCGAGCCTGGTCAGCGCCAACGCCAGCGGAGTCTGGGTCGCCTCTGGCCGGAACCAGCTGCACCGGCCCGCGGCAGTCTCGTGGGTCAGTAGGGAAGGCAGAGTCCTGCAGAGCGGGTTCAGATTCAGGGTTCAGGTTCTCAGCTGGTGTTTGTGTTTTCTTCAGGAACCTTCTGGCAGAACGTTGTTCCAAGAGGAACCGTCTCAGCCACCAGATGGACCTTCATCACGTCATCGGCTGTCCCGCACAGAGAAGGTCACACCTGCACACTGCACACACCCAGACCTCAACAAGCAGTCCTGGTCCACCGCCTGCCTTTAACTCTGAACGCACCTGACCGTTAGTCTGCCTGTGTCTCACCTGTGTCTCAGGTACGTTCCTGTGGTTGGCTCAGAGCCGGAAGGATCTGTTCTGTGTCTGGGACCAGGATGGAGAGCTCCGCCCCTCCTCCGTCCCTCTACCACCTGAGGTAAAAACACCTGGCTCTGGTCCGCATTGACTCTGAAGTTCTCCCTGTGTGTTCTGCTGATGTTCTACTGGGTTCTACCTGTGTGCTCAGGTGGAGCTGACTCACCTGTCTGCCTGCCGTGATGCTCTGTGGGGTTTGGACACGCACGGCAGAGTCAGTATTCGGACGCTGTCTCCGTCCTGTCCCATCGGACTCCACTGGACCCCCCTGGACCTCAGCCAGCTCGGTACGTACCCGGGTCATACAGGTGGAAGGTGGGCGGAGTCACAGGTCGCATTTATGTAGCTGATATGAGCTGACAGCAGCTGGACGGAAGAGTGAAGGGGAGGTTTCCTGAAATAAATCTAAACACGACGAGTAGATGTCATACTGCAGTATTAAAATATGTAGTATGTCATATATACACAGAATACTGAAAAAGAAATACTTTGTAAAGGTGTTGTTGGGGTCAGGTGTTCGTGTTGTTGGGGGTCAGGTTACAGTGTGACGCACAGACTGTTTCTCTGTGACAGCTGCAGGTTGTGTAACAGATCCAGAGGTCAACATGGAGTCTGTGTTGATGTCAGACTGAAACCTGACTGCTGGTTCAGGTCTGTTTTTAGTTCCCCTGCCCTTCTCACTGTCAGAGACCACATGACTGTCAGAGTCTGTTGAATCAACACTGAGTCAGAGGGCCTTTCTCATTTCCCAAATTTGTGCCTCCTCGATCCTCGACTTACAGCTGCTATATCTGTCAGAGGTCAGAGGTCGCACGCCTCTGGAGCAACGAGGGTTAAGTGTCTCGCTCAGGACACATTGGACTCTCACAGTGGATTTGAACCCGCGTCTCTCACACCAAAGGCATGTGTCTTATCCACTGAACCATCACCACCCCGGTTTCTGAGCGTAGCTCATCCAGGTAAACTTCGGGTTTAACTCTGGGTTTTCAGCACCACGAGGGCGGTTCACTTCTTCCCGGGTAGATCGCCATGGTAACTGATGCTGAACGGCTAACCTGCTCCGGAGCAGGTTCTGTTCCAGATAAGAGATCGACTCTATGAAGACGCCGCCTACTGACCAATCAGCTCTCTAAGAAATGAGCGACATCATCTTACAGAGACTGATTAAAAGCCTCACGTCACTGTAGACCTGCAGGTTTTTACAGTAAACCTACTAACTGCTCTGAAATGATACGTTAAAATAAACAGGTTTCATTTTTCTTATCCATCCATCGTCAACCGCTTATCCTGCGTACAGGGTCACGGGGGGGTGGAGCCAATCCCAGCTGACATCGGGGCGAAAGGCGGGGTACACCCTGGACAGGTCGCCAGTCCATCGCAGTTGGCAGGATATTAAAATACTAAATTTTAATATGAACGTAGGCTGTTAATTTTAGATTTGTAGCTTTCTTAAAGTCTAGCACACAGAGACTGTAGTCATGTTCCGCCCACCTTCTCCGTCACAGCCGAGCTGAAAGAATAAGGCTGATGTTTTCATCCAGCTCACATGAACACATTATTACAGACTACTGTTCGCTTCTCCCTAGCTGCAGTGGTCCCGGCTGGGTCGGGAAACCCCGGGTTGAGTTACCGAGTTGATAACCAGCTTCGTGGTACCGCTTATCTGGACCGCGATTGTTCGGGTTAGTGAAGCCAGATAACGTAAAGAGATCCTGGGTTTGTTGAACTGGCTTCGGGGTGCAGGACCCTGATCCATCAAATAAACAACGACCGTAGTGACTTTATTCACTGGACTATTCATGGAACCACAGAACAATCTGAGTATTTACTGGTTACTGCTAATTTATCAAATCACCTTGAGATGTTGAATGTTGAAACTTTACCTGAGGTGATGAAACATGGCGGAACCGAAAAGACAGAACAGAACGAGTGAATAATGAAAACTTCAGCGTTCGTCCGTGACTTCTTTATGGCCAAAATTCACAAAGGGCTACAGGTTCTACAGGTCCTGAGGATACCTCAGGGGCAGTTGATTGGTCCAGTTTCTGGGGGTTCCAAAGGATGTTTCAGTAGTCCATGAGGTTTTAAGGTCCCACATGTTTATAAGTGTGTACAGGTGTGTTCAGGTAAAATGTCACCTGTGTGTCAAAGGGAGTGTTCGTCTGGTCAGTGTGAGCTGCGGCAGTCAGAACGTCTGGGCCGTGGACAGTCGAGGAGTCGTTTACTTCAGAGTTGGAACCCAGCCTCTGAACCCGAGCATGATGCTGCCAGCCTGGATCCACATAGAACCCCCTGTACAGGTAACACACACACCCGGATCCACATAGAACCCCCTGTACAGGTAACACACACACACCGGATCCACATAGAACCCCCTGTACAGGTAACACACACACACCGGATCCACATAGAACCCCCTGTACAGGTAACACACACACACCGGATCCACATAGAACCCCCTGTACAGGTAACACAAACACCGGATCCACATAGAACCCCCTGTACAGGTAACACACACACACCGGATCCACATAGAACCCCCTGTACAGGTAACACACACACACCGGATCCACATAGAACCCCCTGTACAGGTAACACACACACACCGGATCCACATAGAACCCCCTGTACAGGTAACACACACACACCGGATCCACATAGAACCCCCTGTACAGGTAACACACACACACCGGATCCACATGGAACCCCCTGTACAGGTACACACACACACCGGATCCACATAGAACCCCCTGTACAGGTAACACACACACACCGGATCCACATAGAACCCCCTGTACAGGTACACACACACACACCGGATCCACATAGAACCCCCTGTACAGGTAACACACACACACACCGGATCCACATAGAACCCCCTGTACAAGTAACACACACACACCGGATCCACATAGAACCCTCGTACAGGTAACACACACACACCGGATCCACATAGAACCCCCTGTACAGGTAACACACACACCGGATCCACATAGAACCCCCTGTACAGGTAACACACACACACCGGATCCACATAGAACCCCCTGTACAGGTAACACACACACACCGGATCCACATAGAACCCCCTGTACAGGTAACACACACACACCGGATCCACATAGAACCCCTGTACACCCCTGTACAGGTAACACATACACACCGGATTCCACATAGAACCCCCTGTACAGGTAACACACACACCGGATCCACATAGAACCCCCTGTACAGGTAACCACACACACACCGGATCCACATAGAACCCCCTGTACAGGTAACACACACACCGGATCCACATAGAACCCCCTGTACAGGTAACACACACACACCGGATCCACATAGAACCCCCTGTACACCCCTGTACAGGTAACACACACACCGGATCCACATAGAACCCCCTGTACAGGTAACACACACACACCGGATCCACATAGAACCCCCTGTACAGGTAACACACACACCGGATTCCACATAGAACCACCTGTACAGGTAACACACACCACCGGATCCACATAGAACCCTCTGTACAGGTAACACACACACACACCGGATTCCACATAGAACCCCTGTACAGGTAACACACACACACACCGGATCCACATAGAACCCCCTGTACAGGTAACACACACACCGGATCCACATAGAACCCCCTGTACAGGTAACACACACACACCGGATCCACATAGAACCCCCTGTACAGGTAACACCACACACCGGATCCACATAGAACCCCCTGTACAGGTAACACACACACCGGATCCACATAGAACCCCCTGTACACCCCTGTACAGGTAACACACACACACCGGATCCACATAGAACCCTCTGTACAGGTAACACACACACACCGGATCCACATAGAACCCCCTGTACAGGTAACACACACACCGGATCCACATAGAACCCCCTGTACAGGTAACACACACACACTGATCATCCAACTGTGACGTCATGTCTCTGCAGCCAATAGGAGTGCAGCTGGTCAGTATTCAGACGAGTCCTAACGACCGCCTCCTCTGGGCCTTGGACAACAGAGGAAGCGTCTTTGTCAGGACCGGACTCAGTGATGAGATGCCTGTGGGACGGACTGGGAGCTGGTACCAGGTACGTGCCTGTCTTTCTGATCCTACCTGTTCAGGAGGTTCTGTAAATGATGGACTGACTGGTGTTCAGGGTCTCACGTGTGTTTGAATGCTGTACTTTAATCGTGTACATGTTTGTGTACTTTAGGTCTGGCGGTCAGTCAGCTGGTCCTCAGCTCTCGGACAGTTTGGGTTCGGTGTGTAAACGGAGATCTGGCTCGACGTTACGGCGTCTCTGACAGAAACCCTGCAGGAGACTACTGGAAGAAGATCCCCGGAAACGCCAACTGGTTAACTGGTGAGACTGGGTTCATACTGGAGAGACTGGGTTCATACTGGAGAGACTGGGTTCATACTGGTGAGACTGGTCCAGACTGGAGAGACTGGGTTCATACTGGTGAGACTGGGTTCAGACTGGAGAGACTGGGTTCATATTGGTGAGACTGGGTTCATATTGGTGAGACTGGTTCAGACTGGAGAGACTGGGTTCATACTGGTGAGACTGGTTCAGACTGGAGAGACTGGGTTCATACTGGTGAGACTGTGTTCAGACTGGAGAGACTGGGTTCATACTGGTGAGACTGGGTTCAGACTGGTGAGACTGTGTTCAGACTGGAGAGACTGGGTTCAGACTGGAGAGACTGGGTTCAGACTGGTGAGACTGGGTTCAGACTGGAGAGACTGGGTTCATACTGGTGAGACTGGGTTCAGACTGGAGAATCCGCATGAACCAGCCTGAAGTGTGTGTATTACTTGTATTCTCAGTGACAGACGTTGATTTGAGTACCTCAGATGTGTCATATTCTCCGGTGTGTCTCTCTCTCTCTTCAGTGACTCCAGAGGACGAGTTGTGGGCGGTGACTCTGATTGGTGGATTGTCCCGTCGCCTGACGAAGCTCCTCCCACAGACTCCCTGTAGACCCGCCCCCTCAGGCCCGTCCCTCAGCGGAGACGACGTTGATGACGAATGGGAGCTCATCTGACCAGTGACATCACTGTGATGTCACCACTGTTTGGTGTTGGTCTGTCTGATCTGGATCCACCTGGAGGGACGTCATCTTAGTGACATCACTGTGGGTTGTGTGATGCCACAGACCGACACTGAGCAGGCAGGTGACATCATTTCCTGTGACATTAATGTTTAGAGGACAATTCTGAAGGACGATGCCACACAGGGAGCCCAGCGGGCTGCTGGGAAATGAAGTGAAATAAGTTTCAGTTTTGTTTCTAAAGGAAGCACTTAAATCTGAAGGGACTGGTTCAGTCTGGTTCTTACTGGTTCAGTCTGGTTCTAACTGGGTCTAACTGGACTAATGTTTCATTCCTGTTCAGCTGTCTGTTTCTATGTGAGGACATTAAGGGAACACGTTTACTCCAGTTCTAACTGGTTCAGTCTGATTCAGTTTATTTGAGACTAGTTAGCTTGAAGCTAATTATTAAAGGGACGCTCACTCCAGTTCATGTGATCAATGCACGACCGATCGATATTTAGTAGTGACCTGGACTTAATGTTTGTTTGTTTTATGCTTTTAACTGGAGCTGCTTCTCTTCTCACTTTAACTTCTTCAGTTTTTCTTCTTCTGGAGTTAAATGAGTCGAACTGGTTTGGATTCTAGTTGCTGGTTCACCTGTGGAAGTGTTGCCCTCATGCACAGTTACCACGGCAACAGGCAGGGCCCCCCCCCGATCCATAAAAAACATGTAAAAATGTAAATTTAATAAATGTCTGTTTGTGTTGTGTTTGTTGTTAAACAAGTTTCACCCAATAAGATTTAAAACAAAACCTGGACTGTAGTTTACCTTGATTGATCCTGATGTACTGTTTGGCCCCCTATGCACTGTATTGAACCCTGATGGACCCGATGGACTGTAGTGGACGCCATGGACTGAGGGGGACCCTGATTGACTCTGGTGGAACCTGATGTACTGTAATGGACTCTGGTGGAGCCAGTAAGGAGCAGGTCTGAGTTCTGAACTGGATTTATAAAAAAAACTCTGGGTTTGTCCTTTAAATGTTGACTCCTCGTTGCCATGGAAAAACCTGAGCAGGTATGACTGCGTCATGATGTCATCCTGCTGTCAGCTGATTGGTTGGCTGTCCTGACCAGTAAGAATTCAGTGTAAACTCGCCTGTTGCTAGAATTCATTCATTAACTTAATAAACATGCTTAAACACTGAAGCAGAATCAGTTATTGAGTACAAGTGATTATTGATTATTATCTGAGAGCTGCTGAGAGGCCCAAAGTGACCCTTGCATGAACAAACATAAAGACCTGAAGGTGAAAACCTCCAAAAATCTGATTTATCAGTGACCTAAATAATTTCAGTTTTGAGTTGATACATCTATCAAAACAACTATCAATACATTTATCTGACGCTTTTATCCAAAGCGACTTACAATTGCTATACATATCAGAGGTCGCACGCCTCTGAAGCAACGAGGGTTAAGTGTCTTGCTCAGGGACACATTGGTGAATGTCTCAGAGTGGGAATTGAACCTAGGTCTCCAACAGCAAAGGCAAGCATCTTATCTATACGCCACCACCACCCCAATAAATCTATCAATGCAACTATCAATAAATACAACTATCATAAATCTACCAATAAATCAATCAATAATCTATCATACAACTATCAATACATTTATCAAAACATCTATCAATACATCTATCAAAACATCTATCAATAAATCTATCAAACAACTACCAAAATCTATCTATACATCTATCAATGAAGCTATCATTAATTCTATCAATGGAACGATCAATACATCTATCAATAAATCTATCAAAACACTATCAATACAACTTTCAAACAACTATCAATACATCTATTAATACAACTATCAATGAATCAATCAATACATTATCTATACATCTATCAATGAAGCTATCATTAATTCTATCAATGGAACGATCAATACTCAATCAATACATCTCTCAATAAATCTTAATACAACTATCAATAAATCAATCAATACATCTATCAATAAACCTATCAATACAACTATCAATAAATCAATCAATACACTATCAATAATCAATCAATCATCTATCAATAAATCTATCAATACATTTATCGAAACATCTATCAATACATCTATCAAAACAACTATCAATAAATCTATCAAAACAACTATTAATACAACTATCAATACATCAATCAATACATCTATTAATACAACTATCAATAAATCATCAATACATTATCTATACATCTATCAATGAAGCTATCATTAATTCTATCAATGGAACGATCAATACATCAATCAATACATCTATTAATACAACTATCAATAAATCAATCAATACATTATCTATACATCTATCAATGAAGCTATCATTAATTCTATCAATGAACGATCATACATCTATCAATAAATCAATCATACAACTATCAATAAATCATCAATACATCTATCAATAAATCTATCAATACATTTATCGAAACATCTATCATTACATCTATCAAAACAACTAGCAATAAATCTATCAAAAACAACTATCAATACAACTATCAATACATCTATCAATACATCTATCAAAACAACTATCAATAAATCTATCAAAACAACTATTAATACAACTATCAATACATCAATCATACATCTATTAATACAACTATCAATAAATCAATCAATATTATCTATACATCTATCATGAAGCTATCATTAATTCTATCATGGAACGATCAATACATCAATCATACATCTATTAATACAACTATCAATAAATCAATCAATACATTATCTATACATCTATCAATGAAGCTATCATTAATTCTATCAATGAAACGATCAATACATCTATCAATAAATCAATCAATACAACTATCAATAAATCAATCAATACATCTATCAATAAATCTATCAATACATTTATCGAAACATCTATCATTACATCTATCAAAACAACTAGCAATAAATCTATCAAAACAACTATCAATACAACTATCAATACATCTATCAATACATCTATCAAAACAACTATCAATAAATCTATCAAAACAACTATTAATACAACTATCATACATCATCAATACATCTATTAATACAACTATCAATAAATCAATCAATACATTCTATACATCTATCAATGAAGCTATCATTATTCTATCAATGGAACGATCAATACATCAATCAATACATCTATTAATACAACTATCAATAAATCATCAATACATTATCTATACATCTATCAATGAAGCTATCATTAATTCTATCAATGAAACGATCAATACATCTATCAATAAATCAATCAATACAACTATCAATAATCATCAATACTATCAATAATCTATCAATACATTTATCGAAACATCTATCATTACATCTATCAAAACAACTAGCAATAAATCTATCAAAACAACTATTAATACAACTATCAATACATCAATCAATACATCTATTAATACAGCTATCAAATCTATCAATACATCTATCAATAAATCTATCACTACATCTATCATAAATCCATCAATAAAACTATCAATAATCTATCAAAACAACTATTAATACAACTATCAATACATCAATCAATACATCTATCAATAAATCTATTAATACAACTATCAAATCTATCAGTACATCTATCAATACATCAATCAATACATCTATCAATAAATCTATTAATACAACTATCAAATCTATCAATACATCTATCAATACATCTATCAATACAACTATCAATACATCTATCAATACAACTATCAAAACATCTATCAATAAGTCTATCAAAACAACTACCAATAAATCTGTCTATACATCTATCAATGAAGCTATCATTAATTCTATCAATGGAACTATCAATACATCTGTCAATACATCTATCAATAAATCTATCAAAACAACTATCAATACAACTTTCAAAACAACTATCAATACATTAATCAATACATCTATTAATACAACTATCAATAAAGCAATCAATATATTATCATAAATCTATCAATACATCTATCAAAAACTATCAATAAATCTATCAAAACAACTATCAATAAATTATCAACACATCTATCAATACATCTATCAATACAACTTTCAATACATCTATCAATAATCAATCAGTACAACTATCAATAAATCTATTAATACAACTATCAAATCTATCAATCATCATCAATAAATCTATCAATACAACTATCAATACAACTATTAACATCTATCAATAAGTCTATCAAAACAACTACCAATAAATCTATCTATACATCTATCAATGAAGCTATCATTATTCTATCAATGGAACTATCAATACATCTATCAATAAATCTATCAAACAACTATCAATACAACTTTCAAACAACTATCAATACATCTATCAATACAACGTTCAATTTAATCAATACATCTATCAATAAATCTATTAATACAACTATCAATACATCTATCAATACAACTTTCAATACATCATCAATACTATAAATAAATAAATCAATACACATAAATCAAATCATACATCAATAAATCAATCAATACATCTATCAATAAATCTATCAAAACAACTATCAATACATCTATCAATACATCAATCAATACATCTATTAATACAACTATCAATAAATCAATCAATACATTATCAATAAATCTATCAATACATCTATAAAAAACTATCAATAAATTATCAACACAACTATCAGTACAACTATCAATAAATCTATCAAAACAGCTATCAATACAACTATCAATACATTTATCAAAACATCTATCAATACATTTATCAAAACATCTATCAATACATCTATCAAACATCTATCAATAAATCTATCAAAACAACTACCAATAAATCTATGTATACATCTATCAATGAAGCTATCATTAATTCTATCAATGGAACGATCAATACATCTATCAATAAATCTATCAAACAACTATCAATACAACTTCAAAACAACTATCAATACATCAATCAATACATCTATTAATACAACTATCAATAAAGCATCAATACATTATAAATAATCTATCAATACTCTATCAAAAAAACTATCAATAAATCTATCAAAACAACTATCAATAAATTTATCAACACAACTATCAATACATCTATCAATACAACTTTCAAAACAACTATCAATACAACTATCAATACATCTATCAACAACTTTCAATACATCAATCAATACATCTATCAATAAATTATTAATACAACTATCAATAAATCAATCAATACATCTATCAATAAATCAATCAGTACAACTATCAATGAAGCTATCATTAATTCTATCAATGGAACTATCAATACATCTATCAATACAACTATCAATACATCTATCAAGACATTTATAAAAAGATCTATCAATACATCTTTCAAAAGCTATCAATAAATCTATCAAACAACTATCAATACATCTATCATACAACTATCAATACATCTATCAAGACATTTATAAAAAGATCTATCAATACATCTTTCAAAACAACTATCAATAAATCTATCAAAACAACTACCAATGAATCACTCAATACATCTATCAATAAATCTATCAATACAACTATCAATACATCTATCAATACAACTATCAATACTCTATCAAGACATTTATAAAAGATCTATCAATACATCTTCAAAACACTATCAATAATCTATCAAACAACTACCAATGAATCACTCAATACATCTATCAATAAATCTATCAATACAACTATCAATACATCAATCAATACATCTATCAATAATCTATCAATACAACTATCAATACAACTATCAATACATCTAAAGATACATCTATCAAAACATCTATCAATACATCTATCAAAACATCTATCAATACAACTATCAAACATCTATCATACATCTATCAAACAACTATCAATAAATATATCAACACAACTATCAATACATCTATCAATAAATCTATCAATACAACTATCAATACATCTATCAATAAACTTTCAAAACAACTATCAGTACAACTGTCATATATCTATCAAAACAACTATCAAACAACTATCAATACATTTATCAAAACATCTATCATACATCTATCAAAATCTATCAATAAATCTATCAAAACAACTACCAATTAATCTATCTATACATCTATCAATAAATCTATCAAAACAACTACCATTAATCTATCTAGACATCTATCAATGAAGCTATCATTAATTCTATCAATACAACTATCAATACATCAATCAATACATCTATCAATGAATCTATTACTACAACTATCAATAAATCAATCAGTACATTTATCAATAAATCCATCAATACATCTATCAATAAATCTATTAATGCAACTATCAAATCTATCAATACATCTATCAATACAACTATCAATACAACTATCAAAACTCTATCAATAAGTCTATCAAAACAACTACCAATAAATCTATCTATACATCTATCAATGAAGCTATCATTAATTCTATCAATGGAACTATCAATACATCTATCAATAAATCAATCAAAACAACTATCAATACAACTTTCAAAACAACTATCAATACATCAATCATACATCTATTAATAACTATCAATAAAGCAATCATACCTTATCAATAAATCTATCAATACATCTATCAAAAAACTATCAATACATCTATCAATACAACTATCAATACATCTATCAATACAACTTTCAATACATCAATCAATACATCTATCAATAAATCTATTAATACAACTATCAATAAATATTAATACAACTATCAAATCATCAATACATCTATTAATAAATCAATCAGTACAATTATCAATGAAGCTATCATTAATTCTATCAATGGAACTATCAATACATCTATCAATACAACTATCAAATCTATCAAGACATTTATCAAAACATCTATCAATACATCTTTCAAAACAACTATCAATAAATCTATCAAAACAACTATCAATACATCTAAAGATACATCTATCAAACATCTATCAAAACATCTATCAATACATCTATCATCATCTAAAGATACATCTATCAAAACATCTATCAAAACATCTATCAATACAACTATCAAAACAACTATCAATACATCTAAAGATACATCTATCAAAACATCTATCAAAACATCTATCAATACATCTATCAATACAACTATCAATACATCTAAAGATACATCTATCAAAACATCTATCAAAACATCTATCAATACATCTATCAAAACAACTATCAATAAATCAATCAATACATCTATCAATAATCAATCAATACATCTATCAATAAATC
>NW_024044511.1:0-18321 GCF_014851395.1 Micropterus salmoides | reverse complement strand
ATAATTGAAACGCCTGATGATTAATCATTAGCCTCTCAGCCATTCACATCACTAGCCTCATAACTCCGAACAGGAACAGCTGGGCCAATCACAGAGTGGCAAGAGGATGACAACAAATCTGCAACTTAAGGCAGATGGTGGCTGTTTAAATTAGAACATGTAACAATGTAACAGTTTGTTAAAGCCATTGATATGACCAAATGAATTTAAATCTTTCCATCTTTGATAGAAAACTCTCAAAAAAGACTATGACACATTGTTATAATGAGCACTTACAATCTGATGTCCCCTACATAAATCAGCAGAAGACCAAGTTTTAACCGACCAGTCTGGTGTGTGTAGAGGTGTGTGTAATTATTGTGTAACAGTCTGATGCCATTTCAAGGTGGGGTATCCAATTCTGAGAAATCTCACAACTCTAAAAAAGAAGGATGGTTCGTTACGTCACTGTGTGACGTGAATGGACATTGGTGGCAAGTGTGAAAGTGTTATGGTTTTGGGTTGTGTATTTCCTGTTTTATTTTGAAATGATCCATCCTAGTGTTTGTTGTCACTCATCCCTGTTATATGTTGTTGAGTGGAAATTACTCAAGAGCTTTTTAATAAAAATTTTGCAGATGCTCAAACATTTGTACTACGTAGTCTTCGGGTTATACCAACATCTGCGTGCAACATTCAAGATATTGCAGCAGATGCTCTACAGAATTGGCTGAGGAAACTGTTTCACATTGCTTCACTTAACTGGGTAGTTAGAGTGGAGGACAGTGTGAGCTCAATAATTAAAGAATCTGAACATTCTGAAGGGTGAAAACATTACAAACAATGGGGAATGTGTCTAGTCTACTATGTCAAATACAGATATGCCATGTATTAAAAGAGAGCACTGTGAATGAGAAACTGTTAATAATGCAATATGTGACACAGAACATATGTTGTTCTAGATTTGAAAGACAGAATGTGTTAGATGAATGGCAGCAGGATGGAATACCATGGTGCAAATAGGCATGTTTCCATCAAATTGTCATGCAAATTTTAAGTGTACTTTTGGAATTTCGGGGTTTGGAGCAAATAAACCAGGCTACAGCGAGTGTAGTTACATCAGTAGTTGACGTTACACATGGCTGTAATAAACAAGACGTATGGGTTCCAAACCAGAAACAAAACCAGTCGCATGAACCTGACAGCCATTTATCGTTTGACTCCTTACAGAAATACACTGCATAATTACTTTTCAACATTTCATGTGAAACATGTTCGGGAGTATTTTCAATTTTCAACTCATACTAGACTGATGTTCTTTAGCAAGAGTTCAGCTTTAATGTTTCATGTTTTATCTGTGGTATACAATTAGCTTTTCAGTAAGTAGTAAAGACAGGGAGTGCTAATATATATAGAATTTATTACAATGTGAACCATAAACCATATAATTTTTTAAAGGGCCCTATAATACAAATATAGACAATCTTTAAAACTCAAAGTAAACAGGAGAGAAGGCCTTTCCACTAATGTCAGCAGCACAATGACAAGGATTCCCAGGTCTCTGCAGCTCTCTGGCACCAGGTCGGACATCTGATCCACAGTGGGACTCTTGGAGGACAATGTGTGATAAATGTTTCAGGTGATGAAAAATATAAAGTAAACGATACAGATGAGTCTTTAAAAATTAGAATATTGTGGAAAAGTTACTTTTCTAATGTAAAGTGAATCTTTGATATATTCTAGATTCATTACACAAAGTGAAGCATTTCAAACCCTTTTTGTTTTCATCTTGATGATGATGGTTTACAGCTCATGGAAATAAAAACTCCAGTATCTCAGAATGTATAACAATTTTAGAATAAATACGTTTCAAGAATCTTGTGACAAATATAAAAAGTACCTTTCTGTCCTATTCAAGACAATAATCCCACACAGCCCTGCCGACAGCAGCAACGCTACTAAAAATAGCGTGTGGGGAATTAATTAACGTTAACGTGATAACAGGCATGGCTAATGTTTTACAAGTTATAACGTTATAGCTTCCATCATGTAACAATGGACTCTACCGCTAGCTTATTAACTGTTATGTTTATTACAAGTAACATACTGAGGTGACGTCCAAATAAATGACTCGTAACTACTGTTATGTAAACTTTTATATCACTTATACAATAATCAAAACAAGAGACAACAATAAAACAATCAAAACAATAACATCCATAAAATGAACAGTCACAATTTCCATAAGACATTTCACATACTTCACACATTTAAAAAATAAATAAATAAACTAAATAAAACACAAACACTCAACCACATATGTCAACACAGCAGTTTCAAATTGATTATTTCCTTTAACATTTATGAAACTCTATTAAAGGTTTCCACACAGTCTCAAATTCAGCAGCCCTTCCCCTGGTTATATAAGTCAGTCTTTCCAACGCAATACAAGATGCCATCTCCTTTATCCACACATGTATTGAGGGATCCATTTTTGCCAGGACAGAGCAATCATCCTCCTAGCTTGCAAGAGTCCGATATCAAATAAAGTTAACTCTTTAGGATTGACAAAGTTTTTTTGGATATATTCCAAGTATACATATTCCCGCCTGGTGAGGTATCTTCACTCCAACAATCTCAGATAAAGTCAGAGCAACTTCTTCCCAATATTTTTTGTTTTTGGGCAATCCCATAGCCCGTAGCCTTTCCTTCCAAGCACTTAATGCACGTGTCTGGCACATCAGGGGACCATCGGTTTAACTTAACCGGGGTAATGTATGTTCTCATCAACCATTTGTATTGTAATAATTTCATTCTAGTACTGATAGATTGTTTTTGGGCTTTAAAACATGCCTTTTCCCAGTCAGCCTTTTGTATATCTTCCTGAATATCCAGTCTCCATACCTCTACCTGTCGATGGTGGCCTGGTCTTTATGATATGACATCAAAGCTGTATAGAATAAAGAGATCTGTTTCCTCCCCTCTAGATGCTGAAGCGTAAGGTCTTCAAGATGTGATAGTGGTGGTTCAGTTACTACAGTTACGTTTAGATAAAATAAAATGTTTCAATTGCAGATATTTAAAAAAACGTTTTCTAGGAATATGGTATGCTTGACACATCTGATCGAATGTAAGAATTACCATCCATATAAAGGTCCTTATTTTTTGCGCACCATTATCTGCCCAAAATTTTAATCTACCGTCTGTCCTTCCTGCTTTGAAATATGTATTGCCCCATATGGAGGAGAAACGAGAGATGGAAGGAGTGTCTCCAATATGCTGATGTGCTTTGTACCAGATGTCAACAGTGTTTCTGAGGAAAGGGTTCTCTGTTAATCTTTTTAGCTTCTTGGGATCTGCAGAATACATATACATCCTTATTGGGAGGTTTGGTACTGATGCCTGCTCAATATTCACCCAGGCTGGAGAGGCCTCCAGTGAGAAATTAAACATTGCAGAATGTAACTGGGCAGATCAATAATACAATTTCATATTTGGGAGTCATAGCCTCCCCTTTTAATGTGGCAGGTACAGCTATCTGAGCCTCAGTCTAGACTTTTTGTTGTTCCAGATGAATTTACCAATAGTACTATTATGCTTGTCAAAAATTAACCTGGCAGTGGAAGTGGGAGTAATTGAAACAGATGTCAAAATTTTGGCAATATACTCCTTTTAATCAAATTTATAAGACCAATCATTGATATGGGCAACGTGAACCATCGATCCAATGTCTCACTCACTTCATCTATTAGTCGGTCATGGTTTACTGGGATGATCATTTTAATTTCAGGAGTAATTTTAACACCAAGATAGGTGAATCCTTCCCTTGCATTAGAAAAGGGTTTTTTCAGTATTCAATCTCTCTTCTTTATTTTAAAACAGTATAGATGATTTTGTATTATTAATATCATACCCAGAGAACTGCCCAAACAATTCAATCTGTTGTAAAAGATGTGAGATACTAATTGATAGTTTAGTTAAAAACACAACCACGTTGTCAGCATACAAGGATATTTTATGCTCCTGTTCCCCTAAACAGATGCCCGATATACCCGTCTGTGTCCTTATTGCCATAGCCAGTGGCTCTATGGCCAATATAAATAACATAGGTGACAGAGGGCACCCCTGGCGAGTAGATCGCTCCAAGGTGAGTGGTTTAGAGATTATACTATTTGTCAAGACACTGGCTGTTGGGCTTGTATATAAAATCTGAATCCATTTAAGGAATTTCTGTCCAAATCCATATCTCGGCAAAACATTAAATAAGTATGGCCATTCTATTCTATCAAAAGCTTGCCGGGCATCCAATGAGAGTACTGCTGTATCTTTTGCATCAAATTTTTCATGAATTATATTAAGAACTTGTCTAATGAAATCTTATGAAATCCTTGGCGTTTTTGAACAAAACCATTCTGATCATTATAAACTATGCATGGGATATAAGGCTCCAGTCTCCTTGCTAAGGCTTTACAAAGTATTTTTGTTTCACATCCAATAAGACTTATTGGTCTAAATGAGGAGCATTCTGTGTTTTTTTTTTCCTGGTTTCAAAATCAGTTTTATAATTGCTAGTCTTAAAGAGGGTGGGAAAGTTCCTGTTTGATAAGATTTTTCATACATCATATTAATTGGGATTAAGTGGGATTAATAGTTTTCCTTTAAATGTTTTATAGAATTCAACTGGCAAACCATCAGGCCCTGGAAACTTGTCACTGTTAATATTTTGGATAGCCTGTGAAATTTCTTCCGTTGTCAAATCACCATCTAATTTATTTTTAGCATCTTCCGTCAGTGTCTGGAATTGAAACTGATCAAGAAATGTATCCCGGTCTTCTGTGCTTTGGGGGCATTCTGACCTATATAAGCTTTCATAAAATTCTCTAAAACTATTGTTAATTTCCAATGGATCTATTGACAGGTTCTCGGAAGGGGTCATTATACTATTAATTGTCCTCTCTAATTCTCTATGCCAAAAGTTTCCCTGCTTTTCCCCCTTGATCGTAATAGGATTGTTTTAGCCACATTAAACTTTTTCAACAGATAGCTTATTATATTCAGCTCTCAGAAGTAGCAAGTCTTTATGTTTCCTTGGATCATCCCTTACATTTAGACTTATTTGTAAGGATTTAATTCGTTTTTTCAATGTTTCCATCGTTGCCCTTTGTTGTTTGACCTTGGAGCTTGTATAGCTAATTATTTCTCCTCTAATGTACGCTTTAAACGCTTCCCATCTCGTGCTGGCACTGGTTTGAAATGTATTTAACTCAAAATAACTATCTATTTTAGTTCCCACATATTTAACGACTTCCGGGTCTTGTAACCATCTTACTTGCAATCGCCAACTAGGGGGGTTATAAACAAATTTCTCTATATGCATATTTAATGAAATAGCAGCGTGATCACTTATTACTATGCTGTCATACCAACATTTTTTTTTCAATGATAATTTTCTTTATTGCGTTGAATCCAAAGCGCTGTCACATGGTCTCAGTTGAGAGGTCCTGGGTGAAGAAAAGTTTGTTTCTCTCATCCATGATGTCACGATGTTTAACGGAGTGAAAAACAAACTCCCGGTCCTGAAATTTCAGGAACCGAATGAGAACTTCTCTATCCTGGTTTGGTTTTGGTGGTGTTAGGGTTCGGTGAGCTCTCTCCAGGATGAGGGTTCTATCGGTGTCCAGCTCCAGCCAGGCTGGTCCTGGTCTTGGTCTTGGTTTCCAGATAGGCGATTCTTTTCACAGCGTTAGTCAAGTCAGCGGTATTTCTTTTCGGCTGTTCCGCTGCTGACATTATTCCGTTTTCAGCTTCTGCCATTCGGGTGATGTTAGCAGCTACATTTCGCTTCACTTCTGACATACTGTTTTCCAAAGCAGTGACATCTTACTCAGGCGGTCATCTATACTGTCTAGTTTGGATCCGAACTCAGAGCGAAGTGACTTAAGCTCAGCAAGTACCGCTGACAGGTCCGCAATGCTGCTTGTATTTTCTTCCTCTCGTTCAGTTGGTGGAGTGCTCATTTTCGGCGTTTGAGTGAAAAAGTCACTGTCTACAGATCACTATTAGCAAATGCTAACCTCTCAAATTAAAATATTTTGCAAATATCAACTTTTGTGGCATTGCCAATGTTTCAAGTATATAAATTAGTATTTATCACCGTGCAAGGTCATTGAAAATCATGTGCTTGGGCGAGCAACAAAAGGCAGTTGGTAGTAACTAGTGCTGCCGGTAGAGAAGTTAGTCTAGAACCCAGAATGGAGCATGCTCTATAGAGTCCTCCAACTAAAATTATTTTTCTTATGAATTATTATTCTGCTTACTATATTCAATGTTGAACAAACATTGTTACAAAACTACTATGTTAAAGCAAACTCACCACAGATTATCGTGTAGAGACGGGTCTTCATGAAGGCAACCTTCCCACTTCTTCCTCTGAGGCTCATCATGGCCATCATTTTATTTGTCATAGTTCTGCCATGGTAAAACAGATTTATATTAGAATATTATATTGCAATCAAGTTCATTATGAAAATGTAGCAGAGAGCGAATAAGTGGGTGTATGGGGGGGGAGCATGACAGTATATGACAGGTCTTCTCCTGTATCAGACTGCTCCTGTGTCTGTATGTCTGTTGGGCTATCAGCAAAAGAGGGGCCTGGATTCTCATTTGAGGGACCTGGATTCTCAGACTTCTTAGACTCCACCAATGCGCATAATTGTGCATTTTGTCGTCTCCATTTTTTGTGATACATCTGGAGTGAAAATAAATAAAATGTGAATTATTTTTTTAGTTTTTACTACTACTTTCCGATTCAGCTAGATGGTTGGGTTAGGTATGGGGACAACTCACCGTTGAAGGAGACTTTCAGGTCGTGTTCTTCTCTGGAAAAGAGAAGGAAGAAGAATTTGAAATCTCAACCTTATTTTTAAAGTTTGTGGATGGAAAGTGTGTCAATGTGCCACGTTCGACCAACAGAGACATCCTAACACCCACACACTCCCTAGCAAACAAAGTTAAAGTTAAACTAGTCTGCCCCGGCGGTTGGTGGTTAGCAAACAACTGCGGTTCGCGGTTAAACTAGTCTGCCCCGGCGGTTGGTGGTTAGCAAACAACTGCGGTTCGCGGTTAAACTAGTCTGTCCATACACACACACACACACACACACACAGAACGGCGGATGGCAGTTAGCTAGCACACAACGGCGGTTAAACTAACATAGTCTGCCCATACACACAATATTAATTAACACAATACGTATTAATATGTGGGACAGAGTGAGGCACACTCAAAATGTATTTAGGAATTTTCTTGTTATAAAATGTGACTTCAAAAACTTTGCTTACCGTTTGAGCTGTTACCTTCAAATTCAGTCCGAACCTGTCCATCTGCTAGCCTGACGTTGACGACACAGACCCACTTCGTGCATGCGCAAGCAGGTGTTAATTGTCTGGAACCGTCAGAGCCAATAGAATCTGGTTCTAGTCACCGCCTTTGTGTGATGGACAACCGCCACCCTCCAATCAAGCCCTTGTATTGAACGATGTTCCAAAATTATCTCTGAAGTGTCACGCATTGAGTGTGGGGGGATGTCACTCTTGCCTGTCTTTAAAACTTGAAAGCCCTGTCAATCAGACTGGAGTTGCTACCGTCCTATATCTATCCTACCCTGTCTTTCAAAAAAGCCTAGTCAACAAACAGATTACTAACCATCTCGTATCCCACCGCACCCTTTCTCCCATGCAATCCGGGTTCCGTGCTGGTCATGGGTGCACTACAGCCACCCTTAGTGCACCTGTGAATTTGCTACGTGCTTCGGACGCTACAAGAACGTGTTATGTCACTACATAGCACTTGGCGCTATGAATATAAATTTATATTGGCGTGTGGATGTCTTCAGGGTGGGACAGTTATCATATCAAGCACGTAAAGTTTTGTTCAGATATGAGCATGTACACTGAAGTTACAACGACTTCCTATGTCATGGCGAAGAGTTGATCTTTGACGCCACACCACGGACACGCCCATCGACGAAAACTCAGATAGCACAACTTTTCATCGTCAATGCCCTTAGAAGGCACAGCAGAAATTTGAAGTTGATCCAACTAAATCCCTAGAAGGAGTTTGTTGTACGGAGTGTGTAAATCGCCAAAAATGAGCATTAAATCCAAAATGGCTGACTTCCTGTTGGGTTTAGGCTATGGCTCCAAGAGGCTTTTTTGTGCATCTGGACAAGATACAGGTACCACAGAAAATTTGTACACGTAGGTGAAACGTGCAGCGGGGGCTGCTTCGTTAAAGGTTACTTCCTGTTGCCAGCAGGTGGCGCTATGACTGTGGGTGAATGTCGGCATGTACATGTGTTCAGGGCGGGACTCTCATCCTACATGTACACTTTGGTGCAGATGTGAGCATGTACACTGAAGTTACAACAACTTCCTGTGTCATGGCGAAGAGTTGATATTTGATGACACGCCCATTGACGAAAACTCACAGATAGCACAACTTTTCATCTTCAATGCCTTTAGAAGGCACAGCAGAAAGTTGAAGTCGATCCGAATAAATCCTTAGGAGGAGTTCGTTAGAGTACAGTGTGTAAATCATCCAAAAATATCCGTAATATTCAAAATGGATGACTTTCTGTTGAGTTTAGGATATGGGTTCTTGAGGCTTTTTTGTGCGTCTGGACATGATACATGTCCCCATAAAATTTCGTGCATGTAGGTTGAACGTGGACGAGGGGCTAATTTTTTCCATTTTTCTAGGTGGCGCTAGCGAGTCATTTTGCCACGCCCATTTGCGAAACCCATAAAATACGAAATTTTTCACCACTTCTGACATGTGTGCAAAGTTTGAGTTTTCGAGTATGTTTAGGCCCCCAAAATTGAGCTTACTTTGCAGAAAAAAAAAAGTTTCAATAGGTACCTCACACAGTTCGTGCTCGGGCCCTAACAATAGGACTAGTAACAATAATTGTAGCAGAGGGTGTCGAGCAGGAACATGGGGGCAGCAGGTGACCCGCAACCACAGATCCAGACTCCACAGCTCCAGAGCCAGAAACACCTGCAGGAAGTGATAGGAGGAGAGAGGAGAGGGACGAGAAAGCACAAGACTACGGGAATGGGGAGAAGTCAAGTTAGTAACATGAAGTAATGGGATGAGGTTGCATACTGAGGGAGGGAGAGAAAGAAGGAGAGGAGCTCAGTGCATCATGGGAAGTCCAGAACACGTGCTGCAGCATTCTGGATCAGGTGAAGAGTCTTAATGGACTGGATATCCGAGCAGCCGGATAATAGGCAGTAATCCAGCCTAGAAGTAACAAATGCATAGACTAGTTTTTCTGCATCATTTTTAGACAGGATGTTCCTGATTTTTGCAATATTACGTAGGTGAAAAAAGGCGGTCCTTGAAATTTGCTTAATGTGAGACTTAAACAACATGTCCTGATCAACGATAACTCCAAGATTCCTCACAGTGGTGCTGGAGGCCAGGGCGATCCCATCAAGGGAAACTATATCTTTAGATAATGTATCACGGAGGTGCTTGGGCCCCAGAACAATAACTTCAGTTTTATCTGAGTTTTAACATTAGAAAATTACATTCCATTAGCATAACTTGATATTTATCTTGTTTTTAAACAACACAAGATAATTGGTATTCAAATAAATCGTACGACTAACTTTATCTTTAAAAAACAAATTCTGAACTAAATATAAACTCATTTTGGACCTAACTGTTATTGTTAGCATCATTCATTAAATCATCAACAAATTGTTTTTATCTACAGGCAGCAATGAATCATCACATAAAAGAGAGGCAGAACACCAAAACAGATGTTTCTAATTTTCAATAATTGGTCATACAAGTGCTGCCAACATGAATAAATATACATGTTTTCAATCTGTTTTGACATTGGTTTTTCTGCATTTTCAATTAACATTTTTACAAAATAAGTTTTACCACTTTTTGAAGTACCTGATACAATTAGACTAAAAGGATGTTGTAGTCTAAAGTCAGCAGTCTTGCTAACATAAGGTAAAGTCTTCAGATCATTTTCTGATCTGAAGACTTTACCTTACGGTTTGGTGTACACCACTTGGAATCTTTTGACAATTATTTTGTTTTTTTAGTTCAAAAATGTAAATGCTCCGTACTTGTATAGCGCCTTTCTAGTCTTTTCAACCACTTAAAGCGCTTTTACACTACATCTGCATTCACCAGTCATACACATAGCTTAAGTGCTCAAACAGAAACTAACATTCACACTCATTCATACGCTGGCGGAACAGCCGCCAGGGGCAAATCGGGGTTCAGTATCTTGCCCGACACGCAACCAGGGATCGAACCGCCGACCTTCTGATTAACGGCCAACCCGCTCTACCTCCTGAGCCACAGTCGCCCCAAAAACCTTTTTATTCCTCACTATATTGTCTGATTTTGTCATTACGTTTTGCGACGTCTCCTAAGAATTCACAAACACATCTACAAGATCGAACAAGGTGTTTTGTGAGAAGTTGGTGTTATGCCTTTACATTTAAGTTGCGTTGTTGTTCAAAGTGCGGTAAGCATAACATTTTGGACCACCTGAGAAATTCCACAATGTATGGTAACTTGTTCTAAATTAACTTCATAAAGCAATGAAACAAAAACTCCATTTATGTCATAAAATGTGCTCAAATAGTGGCTGAAAGACTGAATCTCAACATTTAGGCTACTGAAAACTCAATGTCCCACCTTTTGCGCCCACATTGCAAAAGGTGGGGCAGAACATGCGCAGTCTCTGTCATAGACTTTACTAACTAATAAATAGCCTACATTCATGCAGGTTATGTTCCAGATAAGAGATCAACTCTATGAAAACGCCGCCTACTGACCAATCAGCTCTCTTGGAAAATGACATCACCATCTGCAGGAAATCCCACAGACTATTTTATAGGCCGTTTTATGTTTGCTGCTAATTTGACTGTGAGGAGCTCTCTGTTGCCTATGTCATAGTTGCGCTCGGCAGATGTTAGGCGGCGGGAGAAGAAGGCGCAGAGATGAAGTTTTTGATCCATGTTGGAGCGCTGGGAGAGAACCGCACCCACTCCTGTGTCCGAGGCATTCACCTTGATGACGAACTGGCGGGAGGAGTCGGGCTGCACTAATATGGGTGCAGTGGTGAACAGCCGCTTGAGCTGGGAGAAAGCTTTGTCAGCCACAAAAAAGAAACCCGCTCCCAAAGGGGAAGAGAAGGGGCGAATAAGGCCGAAGGCTAATGAGGTCTTAATGTAAGCCTCCATAGACTCCCTCTCGGGTTTGGACAGACTGTACAGGCGGCTAGAAGGGAGTGTGGCACCAGGATGGAGCTCAATGGCACAGTCATAAGGCCGATGTGGTGGTAAGGTAAGGGGCCAAGTCTTTCCTAAAGACTGTGCTAAGGGAGAGATATTCGGATGGGATGGATGAGAGGTCTCTGCCAGGGGGAATGCCAACTGTAAGTAAACTGAATGACAGTGACTACTCCAGCCTATTATTCTGCCTGCAGGCCAGTCCAGGTGGGGATTGTGTAACTTAAGCCAAGTGTAGCCCAGAACAATGGGGGAATCCGGGGTGGAGATGACATTTAAACGCATCAACTCACAATGATTACCAGAGCAGATTAAGCTGATCGGGACTGTATAATGTGTGACTCTAGCTAGCAGCCGTCCGTCTAAGGCATTAGCCGTAAGGGGGGACACTCGGGCGCGACACACCTGCATGGGTTCGTCGGCTGCCACTCCAGGAGATGATGGGGTTGGTAGCTCGGGAGGAGTGAAGGTAGTGTGTTGGGAAGAAGTGGAAGGTGGGTTACGTGTAGGTGGTGGTGTCTCCACAGAAGACGCTCTCTCAGACGGTTATCTAACCTGATAGCAAGAGAAACAAGAGCATCAAAATCAGCAGGTTCATCATGGGCTGTGAGCTCATAGCATCCAGGAAAACTCCTAGGAGAGCCGCATCGTTCCACAGAGAGTCCGCCGCCAGAGTCCGGAACTCGATGCTGAAGTCCGCCACGCTCCTCTGTCCCTGCCACGGGCGCAGCAGGCACTTGCCTGTGTTGCCCAAGTGGTCCAGGTGGTCGAAAATCTCCTGTAGGCAAGAACAGAACTCATGGAAAGAGAAAGTTGAGACGAAACGCTGGGAATAGGTGACTTCGACCCAGGACAGAGCATAGCCTCTTAGGAGTCCCATAATGTCATGTACCTTGGAGGAGAGCCAGAGCCAGGAAGACCACGCCCACCAGACAGACTCACAGGGAAAACGGACAGAGACAATAGGATGGGGAAACAGAGAACATCAGGTAAACAGAGGAGGGGAACCGCTGGGCATAACATTAAGGTCTAATCATATCATCTTTGTCTTCCAGGTCTCATTTGGGGTATAGCCTTCCTGTGCAGTAGCATGTTCCAAGAGAGAGGAGGTGAACAGTTTAACATCAACCTTAGAGATGTTGTGCCCAAATCCTGGCTTAATTATTGTAGGGGATTTTAATATTCATGTGGACGTTGAGAATGATGGCCTTAGTACTGCGTTTATCTCTCTATTAGATTCTATTGGCTTCTCTCAAAGGGTTCATAAACTGACTCACTGTTTTAACCACACCCTCGACATTGTTCTGGTATATGGTATTGAAATTGAACATTTTATTGTGTTCCCATAGCATCCCTCTTTATCTGACCACTGTTTGATAACTTTTGTGTTTGTATTGCTGAACTACATGCCATTAGGCAAAATTTTCTATACAAGATGTCTGTCTGATAGTGCTGTAGCTAAATTTAAGGATGTGATTCCATCAGCTCTAAATTCATTATCAAGTCACAAAGTAACGGAGGACTCCTATGCTAATTTCAGTCCCTCCCAAATCGATCATCTTGTTGATAGTGCTGCAGGCTCGCTGTGAATGACACTCAACTCTGTTGCCCCTCTAAAAAAGAAAATAATAAAACAAAGACGGTTAGCTCCATGGTATAATACTGAAACTCGCAAATTTTCATTGGCATTAAAGGAACCGCTCTAAGCTGGTTTAAGTCCTATTTATCAGATCGATTTCAGTTTGTACATGTTAACGATGAGTCCTGCATGCACGCCAAAGTTAGTCATGGAGTTCCACAAGGATCTGTCCTCGGACCAATCTTGTTCACTTTATATATGCTTCCTTTGGGCAATATTATCAGGAAATATTCCATAAACTTTCATTGTTATGCAGATGATACTCTGATGAGTCTTGTGCTTTCTCGTCTCCCCTCTTCTATCACTTTCTGCAGGTGTTTCTGGCTCTGGAGCTGTGGAGTCTGGATCTGTGGTTGCTAGTCACCTCCTGCTCGACACCCTCTGCTACAATCATTGTTACTACTCCTATTGTTATTATTATTATTTTTAACATTATGATTATTATAGTTGACACTACAATAAATATCTGAACACGTTTTACTGAATACAAACTGAGCAATAACCGTTTAGGTTCATCTTGGAACAGTATCGGGACCATGGTTGGGTTAAATGACAAAGCAAATTAAAGCTGCAAGCAGCGTTGGGTGGGCTCTTGCAGGTGTAGCGCGTCGAGGTGTGAGGTGGCCACCTTGTAGATTCTGGAGTTCTGCCAGTGCGGTTGTGAATTTGCCATCTGCTTCGGATGCTGCCTGAAGGTGTTAATCATCATTTCCTGTTCCCCTTTTGTGGTGCTACATAGCGCTTGTTGCTTTGACTCTAACTGAATATTGGCATGTAGATGTGGGGCGTGACTGTTATCAGGCACGTAAAGTCTGCTACAGATTTGAGCATGTCCAGTGAAGAAGTGACAACTTCCAGTTTCATGGCAAAGCATGGAACTTGGCGCTGCCACGCCATGATACACCGTTGAAAGAAAACTCACATGCTTTACAACATGACATCAATATGTTAAGGGTTTTCTGAAATAGGTTTGAAGTAGATATAGCTAACCCGCAAGAAGTGCTTCATCACAGCATAGAAGTAGTCACTTCTTGTTGCCAGTAGGTGGCGCCATGACTATGAGCGAATATTGGCATGTAGATGTGTTCAGGACGGGACTCCGTGTACCATGTAAAATTTGGTGCACATGTACACGGAAGTTACAACAACTTCCTCTTTCATGGTGAATCATCAATGTTGGACACCACGCCACGAGCACGCTGTTATACGAAAACTCACCATTTGTACAACTTTTTAGCATCAGTGGGATTAGACTAGACAGTGAAAATCTGAAGTCAGACTAATTCTCTAGCAGAAGTTCATTAAACGGCCGACGTCCTGTTGGGTTTATGGCATCGCTCCAAGAGGCTTTTTGTACGTCTGGATATGATACATGTACCACAAAGATTTCCCATGTTTCATTCTCAGGCCCTAATAAAAACTTTGTTTTTACTTCTCATTTGATGTTTGTGTGATCGTGTGTATTGTGGTAGTGTATTTTTAAAAATTGTTAAAGTAATTGCCTCTTCTTATTTGGAATACAAATTTTTATTGAATTTTACACTGGCTTGATACATGGCTGACATATTTTGCATCAAGATACAGGAACATGTAAGATACAGGAACATACAATTGTCCTGGAGACAAACTCTGGCATTATAGTCCAATGAACACAAACGGATGGAGCAGTGTATATCGATGGGAGTGGGTTAACACTAACAAAGATTATTCGACCACATTACAAAGGTATCACAGTATAACGGGGTTCCGTTAAAACAACCAAGTAAATAAACAAATGTTAGTTAGATTTATCACCAACCTTTATATAGTCCCAAAACCTTTCCCAAAGGGTCACCCCTCCCCCAAGGTTATCACTTAATCTGTTCAGCAGATGTCATTTCCGCCATTGCACTGGCCCAGTCCTCCACTCGTGGGGCATATGTTGTCTTCCAGTGTCTAAGAATAAATCGACAGGCCGTTATTGTGCCCATGGAGACAACAGAGAACTCACCTTTTGATATACTGGGAATTTGAGATTTATCCCCCAATAAACACAGTTCTGGACTTGATGGGATTTCTGAACCAAACCAATTGCTTAAAGTATTAAGAATCTGAGTCCAGAAGGGCCTGACCAAATCACATTCCCAGATACAGTGAAAAAAGGTTCCAATTTCACCTTTACATTTCCAGCATAAATCATCATTTAGTAGTTTAATTCTATACAATCTAGATGGTGTGTAATCATATCTATGTAAGATTTTGAATTGATTGAATTTACCCCTAGCTTCTCTCACGTATTTACCGCAAACACCGACAATTTTTGCCCATTTATCACATTCAGTCTCCCTACAGAGATCCTTCTGCCAAACCATTTTCATATGTTCACAGTCATTGCTTAGAGAGGAGTTAGCCAATTTATAAAAGTATGAGGCTTTGTTTTCCAGGTGGTAGTTTCATATAATTTGACAATATTCTCAGCAATGTTGTGTGGCTTAGAGGTAATGCAACTCCTTATCTGCAGATACTTCCAAACATTATCTTTTCCCACCAGGTTAAATCGCTTTGTTAGTTTATTATATGATAGGAACACACCATCTTCAAATAAGTCGCTAATGATACTCAAGCCTCTTGAGTGCCAGTTCCAGTAGACAGACTTCTTCCCAATACTGACACCAGAGTTACCCCACAGTGATGAATACCCTTGCATGGTGTGTGTAAGTTTAAACATTGTGGGCTCTGAACCAGACATCCTTTGCATGTAAAAGTACCGGGTTTGTAATATTAGACCCTTTTTGGGACAATACTTCTATGCGTCTAAAAGGTGAACATATTGCCTTTTCAATATCCATCCAGGCTGCTTTGTCCTCCGTAACATGCCAGTATCTTGCTAATTTAGCCATCTCAAAGGCCAGGCAGTACAATCTTAGATCAGGGAGGCCCAGCCCCCGTTCTCTTTATGTGCACATAGCTTTCTCAGTTTAATTAGCATTTTTATGATATTAACTTTCCCCATAAGGTGAGTTTTATCTTTTCCCACTTCGAAGTTAATTTTAATTTTCTGAAGTAGGGGGTTAAAATTCAGTGTCACTAGTTCATCTATGTTTGATTCCCAGGTATTTCATACCCTTGCGAAACCACCTGAATTTAAACTTCTCTACCATAGATAAAAGACACGATTTGGAAAGTGGCATCGCTTCTGATTTATTCCAGTTGATGGCATAGCCTGAAAATTTAGAAAAGGATTGGTACGGTATTCATCAACTGTGGTAAAGATGTTAAGGGGTCGGAAACTACTGCTAAAATTTCATCCGCATATAGTAATAACTTGTGTTCTTTACCTCCACCCTCAACTCCTCTAATTTCAGGATGTGCTCTGATAGACACTGCTAAAACCTCAAGAAAGTAATAAACAATAATTCGCTCAACGGGCACCCCTGGCGCGTTCCTCTTTTTTAAATTAAAAAAGTGGGATATCAATCCATTTGTCATCACTGCTGCCTTAGGTTCCTTATACAACATTTTTATCCATTTAATGAAATTTGAATTAAAGCCGAAATGGTACTGGGTGGAAAGCAAGAATTGCCACTCCACCCTGTCAAAGGCCTTCTCTGCATCCAGGGAAATGGCGATAACTGGGGCGTTTTGAAATCGGCTCAGCCACATTAAGTGTAACAAAAGTCTGACATTGTCAGTTGAAGTTCTATTTTTCATAAAGCCTACTTGATTGGGGTGAATAATACTTGGCAATACCTCCTGTAGACGTGTAGCTAAGATTTTAGTCAGAATTTTACAGTCGAGATTGAGCAAATTTATTAGCCTATAATTGGAGGGGTCCGTTACATCCCTGCCTGCTTTGGGAATCAGTGAAATCACAGCTTCATTAAAAGTTGGGGCTACACAACCTTTGTCAAACATCTCCTGATATACCTTTCGTAACACCGGAGCAAGGATATCTATGAAAGCTTTGTAATATTCCACAGGGAGTCCGTCATAGCTGGGCGACTTCCCATTTTTCATTGAGGAAATTGCCGTCCTTATTTCGGCTTCCCTTAGAGGTCTCTAGTCCAGCCGCATCCTGAGGTTGCAACTTGGGTACCTCTATGTTTAGGAGAAACTGTTCTATGTCCTCTAATGAAGTGTTAGGAGATATAGATGATGTATATAGTCTTTCGTAGTATTGTTGAAAAGTCCTATTTATATCTTTAGGTGCAAAAAATTGTTTATCCCCCTGTATTATAACTGGTATAGTATTAGCATAAATCTTTTCCTTTAGCTGTCTGGAGAGCAATTTCTCAGTTTTTTCTCCCCCTTCGTAAAAGCTTGTTTTCAAAGCACATATAAAAAGCGCATATTCTGCCTTTTTGTTATATATCTCATGCAAAGTATATTTAAGCTTGCAGAGCTCTTGAAATTTCTCATTAGAGAAATATTTTGACAAGTCTAGTTCCTTCTCCTTAATTTCTTTTTCTAATTCTTTAGTCCTGTCAAGATTCTCTCTTTTCTTTTTAGTGGCTTGGGCTATAATTTCCCCCTTATGTATGCTTTTGAAGCTTCCCACGCTGTTATGCTTTCTGTACTGCCAATGTTAATTTCAAAGAAAGTTTTTAAGTCTTCTCCTATAGTTGTTCTGAAGCTTGGGTCTGATATTAACGTGGTATTCAACTTTTACCTGCCTCTCCTTTCAGTATTTAAATTACCTTTATGAGGAGTTCGACCGGTGCATGATCTGTGATGGATATTGCTCTTATAAACACAGTTGGCGACACTGTCTGCAAGAGAAGATCAAAAAAAAAAATCAATCCTGGAGTATGTTTGTAACAGTGGGAAAAGAAAGTATAGTCCCTCATTGTCAGGTTGGTCAGCCTCCATATATCTGTTAGTCCTACATCTCTGCTCAGCATGCGTGTGGCCTCTCTCTCCTTGGTCATGAGAGGGGGCCTAAATGCACTCTTATCCAAGACGGGGTCAATAACTTCATTAAAATCCCCAGCTAAAATAATTTGACCTTCAGTGTCCCCTAGGATTATTAACCACGTGGAAAAAATTAGGGTCTCCCTTATTGGGTGCATAAATGTTACACAGTAAAACAGGCATTCCTTCAATCACTGCTTCAGCACAAACAATCCTTCCTTCTGCATCTTTAGTCTGTTTTAACAAAACAAAACTTATGTTCCTATGGATGAGGATCAACACACTATTACGTTTGCTTGAAAACGAGCTATGAAAAACGTGACCCAACAAGCCCGTTTTAAATTTTTCTGCCTCAATGCCCTGCATGTGGCAGAAAAATCCTGCATCTCCTTGATTATTTTTTAAGAATGATATATCTTCTACTTTTGAGGGGGCTACCACATCCGTTTATGTTCAAGAAACAAATTTAACTAATCTACTAGACATTTT
>NW_024044510.1:0-30242 GCF_014851395.1 Micropterus salmoides | reverse complement strand
GTCTGCCAATCATAAAGTGCAAATCTCGCTGCCTTCTTCGAGGCTTCAGCTGGCCGCCCCCTCGACTGGCGCCTTTTTCGGGCCGGCGTCCGGCAGAGCGACGAACCTCTGCGTTTGGGTCAGTATTTGGTTTTACACAAGGCAGGAGAAGGGTGCACCGCCCCCGGAGGCACTGCAATACCGGGTCGATGCGTGGAGTGGACGGAGCAAGCCCCTCGTCTCAGCTCCCGGTGCTAAAAATCCATTTAATATGTTGCCCCTTATAGGGGACATATCAGATATTAAACTGATAAGAACAGATACTACACTTGATCTTAGCCAAAAGGCCGAGAAGCGATAACCCCGCTGGTTGCTTCCAGCGCCCACCTCCCGGAGCAGTTCCCCCTGCCGTGGCGCAGTGGTTTCAACTGCGCATAACAACGGCTGAGTCTCAGCACCTCTCCGAGCGCGCCTCGTCGCACCGCTCAACCTTGCCGGGGGCGGCGTTTTATTTCCTTTTCACAAACGCACGAGGCTCGGCCACACGGCAGAGCCTGCCAAAATAGTTTTAACTCATTGGCGTCCTCTCCACGGAAGTCTTTAGTAAAAGGCGAAAGACTTGTACGTTATGAAGAGAAACCCGAGTAAGTACGGGCCCCTCCTCCAGAGCCGCCGACGAGCCTAGTCGTCCCGGCCACTACCCTCACGGTAAGCCTCACTCTGCCTCTCGAGTCCCAAGTACCAGGCCACGCCCGTTCCCCTACCCCTCCCAGGTCATGGCAGGCTCTATCCAATCGGGCTGCGGAGAGACGAAGGCCTGGCTTTTGGACAGAGGCTACCGAACGACTCGGGCTCTTGTAGCCTCTCGATGACGAGTGAGAGAAAGGGAGGGGAAATGTGGCCGATCGCTTCTCGGCCTTTTGGCCAAGACTGCAATGGCCTCCTCTTCTGGTTAAAACCTTTGCCGGTTTGGGGCTTCGTTTTGTGTCACCAGCTTTTCTGGGAGGAGATTCACCTCATTCCTTGTGAATAAAATTTCAACTTTGCCGTAGCTGAAAAACTTTTGCAACAAGGAATTCATTGGTCCCGAGGACTGCCTACCTGTCCTCTGCCGGACTGCCACCTTGACCAGACCAAAGACGAGAAGGTAAGTGTGTTTTATTCACCGATTTAGCAGTTGTAGCAGGTTTTCTTGCTTCATTTGAGGTGTTTAGTTTCTTGTATCCTTTCTACGCTGCGGTTCCTCCACCGTGTTGGCCAACCGTGCCGGGCCTACGGAGGCGCCGCAGTGTCCCCTCCCCACCTTCTGAGAGGCTCTATCCAATCGGAGAAATGAAGGCCTGGCTTTTGGACACAGGCTACCGAGCATCCGAAATACTCGGGCTCTCGATGACGAGTGGGAGAAAGGGAGGGGAAGTGCAGGGCACATTTAACAGCCATGCCGGTCCCAAATATCCCTCGTCGTCTGCCAATCATAAAGTGCAAATCTCGCTGCCTTCTTCGAGGCTTCAGCTGGCCGCCCCCTCGACTGGCGCCTTTTTCGGGCCGGCGTCCGGCAGAGCGACGAACCTCTGCGTTTGGGTCAGTATTTTGGTTTTACACAAGGCAGGAGAAGGGTGCACCGCCCCCGGAGGCACTGCAATACCGGGTCGATGCGTGGAGTGGACGGAGCAAGCCCCTCGTCTCAGCTCCCGGTGCTAAAAATCCATTTAATATGTTGCCCCCTTATAGGGGACATATCAGATATTAAACTGATAAGAACAGATACTACACTTGATCTTAGCCAAAAGGCCGAGAAGCGATAACCCCGCTGGTTGCTTCCAGCGCCCACCTCCCGGAGCAGTTCTCCCCTGCCGTGGCGCAGTGGTTTCAACTGCGCATAACAACGGCTGAGTCTCAGCACCTCCGAGCGCGCCTCGTCGCACCGCTCAACCTTGCCGGGGGCGGCGTTTTATTTCCTTTTCACAAACGCACGAGGCTCGGCCACACGGCAGAGCCTGCCAAAAATAGTTTTAACTCATTGGCGTCCCTCTCCACGGAAGTCTTTAGTAAAAGGCGAAAGACTTGTACGTTATGAAGAGAAACCCGAGTAAGTACGGGCCCCTCCTCCAGAGCCGCCGACGAGCCTAGTCGTCCCGGCCACTACCCTCACGGTAAGCCTCACTCTGCCTCTCGAGTCCCAAGTACCAGGCCACGCCCGTTCCCCTACCCCTCCCCAGGTCATGGCAGGCTCTATCCAATCGGGCTGCGGAGAGACGAAGGCCTGGCTTTTGGACAGAGGCTACCGAACGACTCGGGCTCTTGTAGCCTCTCGATGACGAGTGAGAGAAAGGGAGGGGAAATGTGGCCGATCGCTTCTCGGCCTTTTGGCCAAGACTGCAATGGCCTCCTTTTCTGGTTAAAACCTTTGCCGGTTTGGGGCTTCGTTTTGTGTCACCAGCTTTTCTGGGAGGAGATTCACCTCATTCCTTGTGAATAAAATTTCAACTTTGCCGTAGCTGAAAAACTTTGCAACAAGGAATTCATTGGTCCCGAGGACTGCCTACCTGTCCTCTGCCGGACTGCCACCTTGACCAGACCAAAGACGAGAAGGTAAGTGTGTTTTATTCACCGATTTAGCAGTTGTAGCAGGTTTTCTTGCTTCATTTGAGGTGTTTTAGTTTCTTGTATCCTTTCTACGCTGCGGTTCCTCCACCGTGTTGGCCAACCGTGCCGGGCCTACGGAGGCGCCGCAGTGTCCCCTCCCCACCTTCTGAGAGGCTCTATCCAATCGGAGAAATGAAGGCCTGGCTTTTGGACACAGGCTACCGAGCATCCGAAATACTCGGGCTCTCGATGACGAGTGGGAGAAAGGGAGGGGAAGTGCAGGGCACATTTAACAGCCATGCCGGTCCCAAATATCCCCTCGTCGTCTGCCAATCATAAAGTGCAAATCTCGCTGCCTTCTTCGAGGCTTCAGCTGGCCGCCCCCCTCGACTGGCGCCTTTTTCGGGCCGGCGTCCGGCAGAGCGACGAACCTCTGCGTTTGGGTCAGTATTTTGGTTTTACACAAGGCAGGAGAAGGGTGCACCGCCCCCGGAGGCACTGCAATACCGGGTCGATGCGTGGAGTGGACGGAGCAAGCCCTCGTCTCAGCTCCGGTGCTAAAAATCCAATATGTTGCCCCCTTATAGGGGACATATCAGATATTAAACTGATAAGAACAGATACTACACTTGATCTTAGCCAAAAGGCCGAGAAGCGAACCCCCGCTGGTTGCTTCCAGCGCCCACCTCCCGGAGCAGTTCTCCCCCTGCCGTGGCGCAGTGGTTTCAACTGCGCATAACAACGGCTGAGTCTCAGCACCTCCTCCCGAGCGCGCCTCGTCGCACCGCTCAACCTTGCCGGGGGCGGCGTTTTATTTCCTTTTCACAAACGCACGAGGCTCGGCCACACGGCAGAGCCTGCCAAAAATAGTTTTAACTCATTGGCGTCCCTCTCCACGGAAGTCTTTAGTAAAAGGCGAAAGACTTGTACGTTATGAAGAGAAACCCGAGTAAGTACGGGCCCCTCCTCCAGAGCCGCCGACGAGCCTAGTCGTCCCGGCCACTACCCTCACGGTAAGCCTCACTCTGCCTCTCGAGTCCCAAGTACCAGGCCACGCCCGTTCCCCTACCCTCCCAGGTCATGGCAGGCTCTATCCAATCGGGCTGCGGAGAGACGAAGGCCTGGCTTTTGGACAGAGGCTACCGAACGACTCGGGCTCTTGTAGCCTCTCGATGACGAGTGAGAGAAAGGGAGGGGAAATGTGGCCGATCGCTTCTCGGCCTTTTGGCCAAGACTGCAATGGCCTCCTCTTTCTGGTTAAAACCTTTGCCGGTTTGGGGCTTCGTTTGTGTCACCAGCTTTTCTGGGAGGAGATTCACCTCATTCCTTGTGAATAAAATTTCAACTTTGCCGTAGCTGAAAAACTTTTGCAACAAGGAATTCATTGGTCCCGAGGACTGCCTACCTGTCCTCTGCCGGACTGCCACCTTGACCAGACCAAAGACGAGAAGGTAAGTGTGTTTATTCACCGATTTAGCAGTTGTAGCAGGTTTCTTGCTTCATTTGAGGTGTTTAGTTTCTTGTATCCTTTCTACGCTGCGGTTCCTCCACCGTGTTGGCCAACCGTGCCGGGCCTACGGAGGCGCCGCAGTGTCCCCTCCCCACCTTCTGAGAGGCTCTATCCAATCGGAGAAATGAAGGCCTGGCTTTTGGACACAGGCTACCGAGCATCCGAAATACTCGGGCTCTCGATGACGAGGGGAGAAAGGGAGGGGAAGTGCAGGGCACATTTAACAGCCATGCCGGTCCCAAATATCCCCTCGTCGTCTGCCAATCATAAAGTGCAAATCTCGCTGCCTTCTTCGAGGCTTCAGCTGGCCGCCCCCCTCGACTGGCGCCTTTTCGGGCCGGCGTCCGGCAGAGCGACGAACCTCTGCGTTTGGGTCAGTATTTTGGTTTTACACAAGGCAGGAGAAGGGTGCACCGCCCCCGGAGGCACTGCAATAGGGTCGATGCGTGGAGTGGACGGAGCAAGCCCCTCGTCTCAGCTCCCGGTGCTAAAAATCCATTTAATATGTTGCCCCTTATAGGGGACATATCAGATATTAAACTGATAAGAACAGATACTACACTTGATCTTAGCCAAAAGGCCGAGAAGCGATAACCCCGCTGGTTGCTTCCAGCGCCCACCTCCCGGAGCAGTTCTCCCCCTGCCGTGGCGCAGTGGTTTCAACTGCGCATAACAACGGCTGAGTCTCAGCACCTCCTCCCGAGCGCGCCTCGTCGCACCGCTCAACCGGGGGCGGCGTTTTATTTCCTTTTCACAAACGCACGAGGCTCGGCCACACGGCAGAGCCTGCCAAAAATAGTTTTAACTCATTGGCGTCCCCTCCACGGAAGTCTTTAGTAAAAGGCGAAAGACTTGTACGTTATGAAGAGAAACCCGAGTAAGTACGGGCCCCTCCTCCAGAGCCGCCGACGAGCCTAGTCGTCCCGGCCACTACCCTCACGGTAAGCCTCACTCTGCCTCTCGAGTCCCAAGTACCAGGCCACGCCCGTTCCCCTACCCCTCCCCAGGTCATGGCAGGCTCTATCCAATCGGGCTGCGGAGAGACGAAGGCCTGGCTTTTGGACAGAGGCTACCGAACGACTCGGGCTCTTGTAGCCTCTCGATGACGAGTGAGAGAAAGGGAGGGGAAATGTGGCCGATCGCTTCTCGGCCTTTTGGCCAAGACTGCAATGGCCTCTTTCTGGTTAAAACCTTTGCCGGTTTGGGGCTTCGTTTTGTGTCACCAGCTTTTCTGGGAGGAGATTCACCTCATTCCTTGTGAATAAAATTTCAACTTTGCCGTAGCTGAAAAACTTTTGCAACAAGGAATTCATTGGTCCCGAGGACTGCCTACCTGTCCTCTGCCGGACTGCCACCTTGACCAGACCAAAGACGAGAAGGTAAGTGTGTTTTATTCACCGATTTAGCAGTTGTAGCAGGTTTTCTTGCTTCATTTGAGGTGTTTTAGTTTCTTGTATCCTTTCTACGCTGCGGTTCCTCCACCGTGTTGGCCAACCGTGCCGGGCCTACGGAGGCGCCGCAGTGTCCCCTCCCCACCTTCTGAGAGGCTCTATCCAATCGGAGAAATGAAGGCCTGGCTTTTGGACACAGGCTACCGAGCATCCGAAATACTCGGGCTCTCGATGACGAGTGGGAGAAAGGGAGGGGAAGTGCAGGGCACATTTAACAGCCATGCCGGTCCCAAATATCCCCTCGTCGTCTGCCAATCATAAAGTGCAAATCTCGCTGCCTTCTTCGAGGCTTCAGCTGGCCGCCCCCCCTCGACTGGCGCCTTTTTCGGGCCGGCGTCCGGCAGAGCGACGAACCTCTGCGTTTGGGTCAGTATTTTGGTTTTACACAAGGCAGGAGAAGGGTGCACCGCCCCCGGAGGCACTGCAATACCGGGTCGATGCGTGGAGTGGACGGAGCAAGCCCCTCGTCTCAGCTCCCGGTGCTAAAAATCCATTTAATATGTTGCCCCCTTATAGGGGACATATCAGATATTAAACTGATAAGAACAGATACTACACTTGATCTTAGCCAAAAGGCCGAGAAGCGATAACCCCCGCTGGTTGCTTCCAGCGCCCACCTCCCGGAGCAGTTCTCCCCTGCCGTGGCGCAGTGGTTTCAACTGCGCATAACAACGGCTGAGTCTCAGCACCTCCTCCCGAGCGCGCCTCGTCGCACCGCTCAACCTTGCCGGGGGCGGCGTTTTATTTCCTTTTCACAAACGCACGAGGCTCGGCCACACGGCAGAGCCTGCCAAAAATAGTTTTAACTCATTGGCGTCCCTCTCCACGGAAGTCTTTAGTAAAAGGCGAAAGACTTGTACGTTATGAAGAGAAACCCGAGTAAGTACGGGCCCCTCCTCCAGAGCCGCCGACGAGCCTAGTCGTCCCGGCCACTACCCTCACGGTAAGCCTCACTCTGCCTCTCGAGTCCCAAGTACCAGGCCACGCCCGTTCCCCTACCCCTCCCCAGGTCATGGCAGGCTCTATCCAATCGGGCTGCGGAGAGACGAAGGCCTGGCTTTTGGACAGAGGCTACCGAACGACTCGGGCTCTTGTAGCCTCTCGATGACGAGTGAGAGAAAGGGAGGGGAAATGTGGCCGATCGCTTCTCGGCCTTTTGGCCAAGACTGCAATGGCCTCCTCTTTCTGGTTAAAACCTTTGCCGGTTTGGGGCTTCGTTTTGTGTCACCAGCTTTTCTGGGAGGAGATTCACCTCATTCCTTGTGAATAAAATTTCAACTTTGCCGTAGCTGAAAAACTTTTGCAACAAGGAATTCATTGGTCCCGAGGACTGCCTACCTGTCCTCTGCCGGACTGCCACCTTGACCAGACCAAAGACGAGAAGGTAAGTGTGTTTATTCACCGATTTAGCAGTTGTAGCAGGTTTTCTTGCTTCATTTGAGGTGTTTTAGTTTTGTATCCTTTCTACGCTGCGGTTCCTCCACCGTGTTGGCCAACCGTGCCGGGCCTACGGAGGCGCCGCAGTGTCCCCTCCCCACCTTCTGAGAGGCTCTATCCAATCGGAGAAATGAAGGCCTGGCTTTTGGACACAGGCTACCGAGCATCCGAAATACTCGGGCTCTCGATGACGAGTGGGAGAAAGGGAGGGGAAGTGCAGGGCACATTTAACAGCCATGCCGGTCCCAAATATCCCCTCGTCGTCTGCCAATCATAAAGTGCAAATCTCGCTGCCTTCTTCGAGGCTTCAGCTGGCCGCCCCCCCTCGACTGGCGCCTTTTTCGGGCCGGCGTCCGGCAGAGCGACGAACCTCTGCGTTTGGGTCAGTATTTTGGTTTTACACAAGGCAGGAGAAGGGTGCACCGCCCCCGGAGGCACTGCAATACCGGGTCGATGCGTGGAGTGGACGGAGCAAGCCCCTCGTCTCAGCTCCCGGTGCTAAAAATCCATTTAATATGTTGCCCCTTATAGGGGACATATCAGATATTAAACTGATAAGAACAGATACTACACTTGATCTTAGCCAAAAGGCCGAGAAGCGATAACCCCCGCTGGTTGCTTCCAGCGCCCACCTCCCGGAGCAGTTCTCCCCTGCCGTGGCGCAGTGGTTTCAACTGCGCATAACAACGGCTGAGTCTCAGCACCTCCTCCCGAGCGCGCCTCGTCGCACCGCTCAACCTTGCCGGGGGCGGCGTTTTATTTCCTTTTCACAAACGCACGAGGCTCGGCCACACGGCAGAGCCTGCCAAAAATAGTTTTAACTCATTGGCGTCCCTCTCCACGGAAGTCTTTAGTAAAAGGCGAAGACTTGTACGTTATGAAGAGAACCCGAGTAAGTACGGGCCCCTCCTCCAGAGCCGCCGACGAGCCTAGTCGTCCCGGCCACTACCCTCACGGTAAGCCTCACTCTGCCTCTCGAGTCCCAAGTACCAGGCCACGCCCGTTCCCCTACCCCTCCCCAGGTCATGGCAGGCTCTATCCAATCGCTGCGAGAGACGAAGGCCTGGCTTTTGGACAGAGGCTACCGAACGACTCGGGCTCTTGTAGCCTCTCGATGACGAGTGAGAGAAAGGGAGGGGAAATGTGGCCGATCGCTTCTCGGCCTTTTGGCCAAGACTGCAATGGCCTCCTCTTTCTGGTTAAAACCTTTGCCGTTTGGGGCTTCGTTTTGTGTCACCAGCTTTTCTGGGAGGAGATTCACCTCATTCCTTGTGAATAAAATTTCAACTTTGCCGTAGCTGAAAAACTTTTGCAACAAGGAATTCATTGGTCCCGAGGACTGCCTACCTGTCCTCTGCCGGACTGCCACCTTGACCAGACCAAAGACGAAGTAAGTGTTTTTATTCACCGATTTAGCAGTTGTAGCAGGTTTTCTTGCTTCATTTGAGGTGTTTTAGTTTCTTGTATCCTTTCTACGCTGCGGTTCCTCCACCGTGTTGGCCAACCGTGCCGGGCCTACGGAGGCGCCGCAGTGTCCCCTCCCCACCTTCTGAGAGGCTCTATCCAATCGGAGAAATGAAGGCCTGGCTTTTGGACACAGGCTACCGAGCATCCGAAATACTCGGGCTCTCGATGACGAGTGGGAGAAAGGGAGGGGAAGTGCAGGGCACATTTAACAGCCATGCCGGTCCCAAATATCCCCTCGTCGTCTGCCAATCATAAAGTGCAAATCTCGCTGCCTTCTTCGAGGCTTCAGCTGGCCGCCCCCCCTCGACTGGCGCCTTTTTCGGGCCGGCGTCCGGCAGAGCGACGAACCTCTGCGTTTGGGTCAGTATTTTGGTTTTACACAAGGCAGAGAAGGGTGCACCGCCCCCGGAGGCACTGCATACCGGGTCGATGCGTGGAGTGGACGGAGCAAGCCCCTCGTCTCAGCTCCCGGTGCTAAAAATCCATTTAATATGTTGCCCCCTTATAGGGGACATATCAGATATTAAACTGATAAGAACAGATACTACACTTGATCTTAGCCAAAAGGCCGAGAAGCGATAACCCCCGCTGGTTGCTTCCAGCGCCCACCTCCCGGAGCAGTTCTCCCCCTGCCGTGGCGCAGTGGTTTCAACTGCGCATAACAACGGCTGAGTCTCAGCACCTCCTCCCGAGCGCGCCTCGTCGCACCGCTCAACCTTGCCGGGGGCGGCGTTTTATTTCCTTTTCACAAACGCACGAGGCTCGGCCACACGGCAGAGCCTGCCAAAATAGTTTTAACTCATTGGCGTCCCTCTCCACGGAAGTCTTTAGTAAAAGGCGAAAGACTTGTACGTTATGAAGAGAAACCCGAGTAAGTACGGGCCCCTCCTCCAGAGCCCGCGACGAGCCTAGTCGTCCCGGCCACTACCCTCACGGTAAGCCTCACTCTGCCTCTCGAGTCCCAAGTACCAGGCCACGCCCGTTCCCCTACCCCTCCCCAGGTCATGGCAGGCTCTATCCAATCGGGCTGCGGAGAGACGAAGGCCTGGCTTTTGGACAGAGGCTACCGAACGACTCGGGCTCTTGTAGCCTCTCGATGACGAGTGAGAGAAAGGGAGGGGAAATGTGGCCGATCGCTTCTCGGCCTTTTGGCCAAGACTGCAATGGCCTCCTCTTTCTGGTTAAAACCTTTGCCGGTTTGGGGCTTCGTTTTGTGTCACCAGCTTTTCTGGGAGGAGATTCACCTCATTCCTTGTGAATAAAATTTCAACTTTGCCGTAGCTGAAAAACTTTTGCAACAAGGAATTCATTGGTCCCGAGGACTGCCTACCTGTCCTCTGCCGGACTGCCACCTTGACCAGACCAAAGACGAAAGTAAGTGTTTTTATTCACCGATTTAGCAGTTGTAGCAGGTTTTCTTGCTTCATTTGAGGTGTTTTAGTTTCTTGTATCCTTTCTACGCTGCGGTTCCTCCACCGTGTTGGCCAACCGTGCCGGGCCTACGGAGGCGCCGCAGTGTCCCCTCCCCACCTTCTGAGAGGCTCTATCCAATCGGAGAAATGAAGGCCTGGCTTTTGGACACAGGCTACCGAGCATCCGAAATACTCGGGCTCTCGATGACGAGTGGGAGAAAGGGAGGGAAGTGCAGGGCACATTTAACAGCCATGCCGGTCCCAAATATCCCCTCGTCGTCTGCCAATCATAAAGTGCAAATCTCGCTGCCTTCTTCGAGGCTTCAGCTGGCCGCCCCCCCTCGACTGGCGCCTTTTTCGGGCCGGCGTCCGGCAGAGCGACGAACCTCTGCGTTTGGGTCAGTATTTTGGTTTTACACAAGGCAGGAGAAGGGTGCACCGCCCCCGGAGGCACTGCAATACCGGGTCGATGCGTGGAGTGGACGGAGCAAGCCCCTCGTCTCAGCTCCCGGTGCTAAAAATCCATTTAATATGTTGCCCCCTTATAGGGGACATATCAGATATTAAACTGATAAGACATACTACACTTGATCTTAGCCAAAAGGCCGAGAAGCGATAACCCCCGCTGGTTGCTTCCAGCGCCCACCTCCCGGAGCAGTTCTCCCCCTGCCGTGGCGCAGTGGTTTCAACTGCGCATAACAACGGCTGAGTCTCAGCACCTCCTCCCGAGCGCGCCTCGTCGCACCGCTCAACCTTGCCGGGGGCGGCGTTTTATTTCCTTTTCACAAACGCACGAGGCTCGGCCACACGGCAGAGCCTGCCAAAATAGTTTTAACTCATTGGCGTCCCTCTCCACGGAAGTCTTTAGTAAAAGGCGAAAGACTTGTACGTTATGAAGAGAAACCCGAGTAAGTACGGGCCCCTCCTCCAGAGCCGCCGACGAGCCTAGTCGTCCCGGCCACTACCCTCACGGTAAGCCTCACTCTGCCTCTCGAGTCCCAAGTACCAGGCCACGCCCGTTCCCCTACCCCTCCCCAGGTCATGGCAGGCTCTATCCAATCGGGCTGCGGAGAGACGAAGGCCTGGCTTTTGGACAGAGGCTACCGAACGACTCGGGCTCTTGTAGCCTCTCGATGACGAGTGAGAGAAAGGGAGGGGAAATGTGGCCGATCGCTTCTCGGCCTTTTGGCCAAGACTGCAATGGCCTCCTCTTTCTGGTTAAAACCTTTGCCGGTTTGGGGCTTCGTTTTGTGTCACCAGCTTTTCTGGGAGGAGATTCACCTCATTCCTTGTGAATAAAATTTCAACTTTGCCGTAGCTGAAAAACTTTTGCAACAAGGAATTCATTGGTCCCGAGGACTGCCTACCTGTCCTCTGCCGGACTGCCACCTTGACCAGACCAAAGACGAGAAGGTAAGTGTGTTTTATTCACCGATTTAGCAGTTGTAGCAGGTTTTCTTGCTTCATTTGAGGTGTTTTAGTTTCTTGTATCCTTTCTACGCTGCGGTTCCTCCACCGTGTTGGCCAACCGTGCCGGGCCTACGGAGGCGCCGCAGTGTCCCCTCCCCACCTTCTGAGAGGCTCTATCCAATCGGAGAAATGAAGGCCTGGCTTTTGGACACAGGCTACCGAGCATCCGAAATACTCGGGCTCTCGATGACGAGTGGGAGAAAGGGAGGGGAAGTGCAGGGCACATTTAACAGCCATGCCGGTCCCAAATATCCCCTCGTCGTCTGCCAATCATAAAGTGCAAATCTCGCTGCCTTCTTCGAGGCTTCAGCTGGCCGCCCCCCCTCGACTGGCGCCTTTTTCGGGCCGGCGTCCGGCAGAGCGACGAACCTCTGCGTTTGGGTCAGTATTTTGGTTTTACACAAGGCAGGAGAAGGGTGCACCGCCCCCGGAGGCACTGCAATACCGGGTCGATGCGTGGAGTGGACGGAGCAAGCCCCTCGTCTCAGCTCCCGGTGCTAAAAATCCATTTAATATGTTGCCCCCTTATAGGGGACATATCAGATATTAAACTGATAAGAACAGATACTACACTTGATCTTAGCCAAAAGGCCGAGAAGCGATAACCCCCGCTGGTTGCTTCCAGCGCCCACCTCCCGGAGCAGTTCTCCCCCTGCCGTGGCGCAGTGGTTTCAACTGCGCATAACAACGGCTGAGTCTCAGCACCTCCTCCCGAGCGCGCCTCGTCGCACCGCTCAACCTTGCCGGGGCGGCGTTTTATTTCCTTTTCACAAACGCACGAGGCTCGGCCACACGGCAGAGCCTGCCAAAAATAGTTTTAACTCATTGGCGTCCCTCTCCACGGAAGTCTTTAGTAAAAGGCGAAAGACTTGTACGTTATGAAGAGAAACCCGAGTAAGTACGGGCCCCTCCTCCAGAGCCGCCGACGAGCCTAGTCGTCCCGGCCACTACCCTCACGGTAAGCCTCACTCTGCCTCTCGAGTCCCAAGTACCAGGCCACGCCCGTTCCCCTACCCCTCCCCAGGTCATGGCAGGCTCTATCCAATCGGGCTGCGGAGAGACGAAGGCCTGGCTTTTGGACAGAGGCTACCGAACGACTCGGGCTCTTGTAGCCTCTCGATGACGAGTGAGAGAAAGGGAGGGGAAATGTGGCCGATCGCTTCTCGGCCTTTTGGCCAAGACTGCAATGGCCTCCTCTTTCTGGTTAAAACCTTTGCCGGTTTGGGGCTTCGTTTTGTGTCACCAGCTTTTCTGGGAGGAGATTCACCTCATTCCTTGTGAATAAAATTTCAACTTTGCCGTAGCTGAAAAACTTTTGCAACAAGGAATTCATTGGTCCCGAGGACTGCCTACCTGTCCTCTGCCGGACTGCCACCTTGACCAGACCAAAGACGAGAAGGTAAGTGTGTTTTATTCACCGATTTAGCAGTTGTAGCAGGTTTTCTTGCTTCATTTGAGGTGTTTTAGTTTCTTGTATCCTTTCTACGCTGCGGTTCCTCCACCGTGTTGGCCAACCGTGCCGGGCCTACGGAGGCGCCGCAGTGTCCCCTCCCCACCTTCTGAGAGGCTCTATCCAATCGGAGAAATGAAGGCCTGGCTTTTGGACACAGGCTACCGAGCATCCGAAATACTCGGGCTCTCGATGACGAGTGGGAGAAAGGGAGGGGAAGTGCAGGGCACATTTAACAGCCATGCCGGTCCCAAATATCCCCTCGTCGTCTGCCAATCATAAAGTGCAAATCTCGCTGCCTTCTTCGAGGCTTCAGCTGGCCGCCCCCCCTCGACTGGCGCCTTTTTCGGGCCGGCGTCCGGCAGAGCGACGAACCTCTGCGTTTGGGTCAGTATTTTGGTTTTACACAAGGCAGGAGAAGGGTGCACCGCCCCCGGAGGCACTGCAATACCGGGTCGATGCGTGGAGTGGACGGAGCAAGCCCCTCGTCTCAGCTCCCGGTGCTAAAAATCCATTTAATATGTTGCCCCCTTATAGGGGACATATCAGATATTAAACTGATAAGAACAGATACTACACTTGATCTTAGCCAAAAGGCCGAGAAGCGATAACCCCCGCTGGTTGCTTCCAGCGCCCACCTCCCGGAGCAGTTCTCCCCCTGCCGTGGCGCAGTGGTTTCAACTGCGCATAACAACGGCTGAGTCTCAGCACCTCCTCCCGAGCGCGCCTCGTCGCACCGCTCAACCTTGCCGGGGGCGGCGTTTTATTTCCTTTTCACAAACGCACGAGGCTCGGCCACACGGCAGAGCCTGCCAAAAATAGTTTTAACTCATTGGCGTCCCTCTCCACGGAAGTCTTTAGTAAAAGGCGAAAGACTTGTACGTTATGAAGAGAAACCCGAGTAAGTACGGGCCCCTCCTCCAGAGCCGCCGACGAGCCTAGTCGTCCCGGCCACTACCCTCACGGTAAGCCTCACTCTGCCTCTCGAGTCCCAAGTACCAGGCCACGCCCGTTCCCCTACCCCTCCCCAGGTCATGGCAGGCTCTATCCAATCGGGCTGCGGAGAGACGAAGGCCTGGCTTTTGGACAGAGGCTACCGAACGACTCGGGCTCTTGTAGCCTCTCGATGACGAGTGAGAGAAAGGGAGGGGAAATGTGGCCGATCGCTTCTCGGCCTTTTGGCCAAGACTGCAATGGCCTCCTCTTTCTGGTTAAAACCTTTGCCGGTTTGGGGCTTCGTTTTGTGTCACCAGCTTTTCTGGGAGGAGATTCACCTCATTCCTTGTGAATAAAATTTCAACTTTGCCGTAGCTGAAAAACTTTTGCAACAAGGAATTCATTGGTCCCGAGGACTGCCTACCTGTCCTCTGCCGGACTGCCACCTTGACCAGACCAAAGACGAGAAGGTAAGTGTGTTTTATTCACCGATTTAGCAGTTGTAGCAGGTTTTCTTGCTTCATTTGAGGTGTTTTAGTTTCTTGTATCCTTTCTACGCTGCGGTTCCTCCACCGTGTTGGCCAACCGTGCCGGGCCTACGGAGGCGCCGCAGTGTCCCCTCCCCACCTTCTGAGAGGCTCTATCCAATCGGAGAAATGAAGGCCTGGCTTTTGGACACAGGCTACCGAGCATCCGAAATACTCGGGCTCTCGATGACGAGTGGGAGAAAGGGAGGGGAAGTGCAGGGCACATTTAACAGCCATGCCGGTCCCAAATATCCCCTCGTCGTCTGCCAATCATAAAGTGCAAATCTCGCTGCCTTCTTCGAGGCTTCAGCTGGCCGCCCCCCCTCGACTGGCGCCTTTTTCGGGCCGGCGTCCGGCAGAGCGACGAACCTCTGCGTTTGGGTCAGTATTTTGGTTTTACACAAGGCAGGAGAAGGGTGCACCGCCCCCGGAGGCACTGCAATACCGGGTCGATGCGTGGAGTGGACGGAGCAAGCCCCTCGTCTCAGCTCCCGGTGCTAAAAATCCATTTAATATGTTGCCCCCTTATAGGGGACATATCAGATATTAAACTGATAAGAACAGATACTACACTTGATCTTAGCCAAAAGGCCGAGAAGCGATAACCCCCGCTGGTTGCTTCCAGCGCCCACCTCCCGGAGCAGTTCTCCCCCTGCCGTGGCGCAGTGGTTTCAACTGCGCATAACAACGGCTGAGTCTCAGCACCTCCTCCCGAGCGCGCCTCGTCGCACCGCTCAACCTTGCCGGGGGCGGCGTTTTATTTCCTTTTCACAAACGCACGAGGCTCGGCCACACGGCAGAGCCTGCCAAAAATAGTTTTAACTCATTGGCGTCCCTCTCCACGGAAGTCTTTAGTAAAAGGCGAAAGACTTGTACGTTATGAAGAGAAACCCGAGTAAGTACGGGCCCCTCCTCCAGAGCCGCCGACGAGCCTAGTCGTCCCGGCCACTACCCTCACGGTAAGCCTCACTCTGCCTCTCGAGTCCCAAGTACCAGGCCACGCCCGTTCCCCTACCCCTCCCCAGGTCATGGCAGGCTCTATCCAATCGGGCTGCGGAGAGACGAAGGCCTGGCTTTTGGACAGAGGCTACCGAACGACTCGGGCTCTTGTAGCCTCTCGATGACGAGTGAGAGAAAGGGAGGGGAAATGTGGCCGATCGCTTCTCGGCCTTTTGGCCAAGACTGCAATGGCCTCCTCTTTCTGGTTAAAACCTTTGCCGGTTTGGGGCTTCGTTTTGTGTCACCAGCTTTTCTGGGAGGAGATTCACCTCATTCCTTGTGAATAAAATTTCAACTTTGCCGTAGCTGAAAAACTTTTGCAACAAGGAATTCATTGGTCCCGAGGACTGCCTACCTGTCCTCTGCCGGACTGCCACCTTGACCAGACCAAAGACGAGAAGGTAAGTGTGTTTTATTCACCGATTTAGCAGTTGTAGCAGGTTTTCTTGCTTCATTTGAGGTGTTTTAGTTTCTTGTATCCTTTCTACGCTGCGGTTCCTCCACCGTGTTGGCCAACCGTGCCGGGCCTACGGAGGCGCCGCAGTGTCCCCTCCCCACCTTCTGAGAGGCTCTATCCAATCGGAGAAATGAAGGCCTGGCTTTTGGACACAGGCTACCGAGCATCCGAAATACTCGGGCTCTCGATGACGAGTGGGAGAAAGGGAGGGGAAGTGCAGGGCACATTTAACAGCCATGCCGGTCCCAAATATCCCCTCGTCGTCTGCCAATCATAAAGTGCAAATCTCGCTGCCTTCTTCGAGGCTTCAGCTGGCCGCCCCCCCTCGACTGGCGCCTTTTTCGGGCCGGCGTCCGGCAGAGCGACGAACCTCTGCGTTTGGGTCAGTATTTTGGTTTTACACAAGGCAGGAGAAGGGTGCACCGCCCCCGGAGGCACTGCAATACCGGGTCGATGCGTGGAGTGGACGGAGCAAGCCCCTCGTCTCAGCTCCCGGTGCTAAAAATCCATTTAATATGTTGCCCCCTTATAGGGGACATATCAGATATTAAACTGATAAGAACAGATACTACACTTGATCTTAGCCAAAAGGCCGAGAAGCGATAACCCCCGCTGGTTGCTTCCAGCGCCCACCTCCCGGAGCAGTTCTCCCCCTGCCGTGGCGCAGTGGTTTCAACTGCGCATAACAACGGCTGAGTCTCAGCACCTCCTCCCGAGCGCGCCTCGTCGCCAAAAATAGTTTTAACTCATTGGCGTCCCTCTCCACGGAAGTCTTTAGTAAAAGGCGAAAGACTTGTACGTTATGAAGAGAAACCCGAGTAAGTACGGGCCCCTCCTCCAGAGCCGCCGACGAGCCTAGTCGTCCCGGCCACTACCCTCACGGTAAGCCTCACTCTGCCTCTCGAGTCCCAAGTACCAGGCCACGCCCGTTCCCCTACCCCTCCCCAGGTCATGGCAGGCTCTATCCAATCGGGCTGCGGAGAGACGAAGGCCTGGCTTTTGGACAGAGGCTACCGAACGACTCGGGCTCTTGTAGCCTCTCGATGACGAGTGAGAGAAAGGGAGGGGAAATGTGGCCGATCGCTTCTCGGCCTTTTGGCCAAGACTGCAATGGCCTCCTCTTTCTGGTTAAAACCTTTGCCGGTTTGGGGCTTCGTTTTGTGTCACCAGCTTTTCTGGGAGGAGATTCACCTCATTCCTTGTGAATAAAATTTCAACTTTGCCGTAGCTGAAAAACTTTTGCAACAAGGAATTCATTGGTCCCGAGGACTGCCTACCTGTCCTCTGCCGGACTGCCACCTTGACCAGACCAAAGACGAGAAGGTAAGTGTGTTTTATTCACCGATTTAGCAGTTGTAGCAGGTTTTCTTGCTTCATTTGAGGTGTTTTAGTTTCTTGTATCCTTTCTACGCTGCGGTTCCTCCACCGTGTTGGCCAACCGTGCCGGGCCTACGGAGGCGCCGCAGTGTCCCCTCCCCACCTTCTGAGAGGCTCTATCCAATCGGAGAAATGAAGGCCTGGCTTTTGGACACAGGCTACCGAGCATCCGAAATACTCGGGCTCTCGATGACGAGTGGGAGAAAGGGAGGGGAAGTGCAGGGCACATTTAACAGCCATGCCGGTCCCAAATATCCCCTCGTCGTCTGCCAATCATAAAGTGCAAATCTCGCTGCCTTCTTCGAGGCTTCAGCTGGCCGCCCCCCCTCGACTGGCGCCTTTTTCGGGCCGGCGTCCGGCAGAGCGACGAACCTCTGCGTTTGGGTCAGTATTTTGGTTTTACACAAGGCAGGAGAAGGGTGCACCGCCCCCGGAGGCACTGCAATACCGGGTCGATGCGTGGAGTGGACGGAGCAAGCCCCTCGTCTCAGCTCCCGGTGCTAAAAATCCATTTAATATGTTGCCCCCTTATAGGGGACATATCAGATATTAAACTGATAAGAACAGATACTACACTTGATCTTAGCCAAAAGGCCGAGAAGCGATAACCCCCGCTGGTTGCTTCCAGCGCCCACCTCCCGGAGCAGTTCTCCCCCTGCCGTGGCGCAGTGGTTTCAACTGCGCATAACAACGGCTGAGTCTCAGCACCTCCTCCCGAGCGCGCCTCGTCGCACCGCTCAACCTTGCCGGGGCGGCGTTTTATTTCCTTTTCACAAACGCACGAGGCTCGGCCACACGGCAGAGCCTGCCAAAAATAGTTTTAACTCATTGGCGTCCCTCTCCACGGAAGTCTTTAGTAAAAGGCGAAAGACTTGTACGTTATGAAGAGAAACCCGAGTAAGTACGGGCCCCTCCTCCAGAGCCGCCGACGAGCCTAGTCGTCCCGGCCACTACCCTCACGGTAAGCCTCACTCTGCCTCTCGAGTCCCAAGTACCAGGCCACGCCCGTTCCCCTACCCCTCCCCAGGTCATGGCAGGCTCTATCCAATCGGGCTGCGGAGAGACGAAGGCCTGGCTTTTGGACAGAGGCTACCGAACGACTCGGGCTCTTGTAGCCTCTCGATGACGAGTGAGAGAAAGGGAGGGGAAATGTGGCCGATCGCTTCTCGGCCTTTTGGCCAAGACTGCAATGGCCTCCTCTTTCTGGTTAAAACCTTTGCCGGTTTGGGGCTTCGTTTTGTGTCACCAGCTTTTCTGGGAGGAGATTCACCTCATTCCTTGTGAATAAAATTTCAACTTTGCCGTAGCTGAAAAACTTTTGCAACAAGGAATTCATTGGTCCCGAGGACTGCCTACCTGTCCTCTGCCGGACTGCCACCTTGACCAGACCAAAGACGAGAAGGTAAGTGTGTTTTATTCACCGATTTAGCAGTTGTAGCAGGTTTTCTTGCTTCATTTGAGGTGTTTTAGTTTCTTGTATCCTTTCTACGCTGCGGTTCCTCCACCGTGTTGGCCAACCGTGCCGGGCCTACGGAGGCGCCGCAGTGTCCCCTCCCCACCTTCTGAGAGGCTCTATCCAATCGGAGAAATGAAGGCCTGGCTTTTGGACACAGGCTACCGAGCATCCGAAATACTCGGGCTCTCGATGACGAGTGGGAGAAAGGGAGGGGAAGTGCAGGGCACATTTAACAGCCATGCCGGTCCCAAATATCCCCTCGTCGTCTGCCAATCATAAAGTGCAAATCTCGCTGCCTTCTTCGAGGCTTCAGCTGGCCGCCCCCCCTCGACTGGCGCCTTTTTCGGGCCGGCGTCCGGCAGAGCGACGAACCTCTGCGTTTGGGTCAGTATTTTGGTTTTACACAAGGCAGGAGAAGGGTGCACCGCCCCCGGAGGCACTGCAATACCGGGTCGATGCGTGGAGTGGACGGAGCAAGCCCCTCGTCTCAGCTCCCGGTGCTAAAAATCCATTTAATATGTTGCCCCCTTATAGGGGACATATCAGATATTAAACTGATAAGAACAGATACTACACTTGATCTTAGCCAAAAGGCCGAGAAGCGATAACCCCCGCTGGTTGCTTCCAGCGCCCACCTCCCGGAGCAGTTCTCCCCCTGCCGTGGCGCAGTGGTTTCAACTGCGCATAACAACGGCTGAGTCTCAGCACCTCCTCCCGAGCGCGCCTCGTCGCACCGCTCAACCTTGCCGGGGGCGGCGTTTTATTTCCTTTTCACAAACGCACGAGGCTCGGCCACACGGCAGAGCCTGCCAAAAATAGTTTTAACTCATTGGCGTCCCTCTCCACGGAAGTCTTTAGTAAAAGGCGAAAGACTTGTACGTTATGAAGAGAAACCCGAGTAAGTACGGGCCCCTCCTCCAGAGCCGCCGACGAGCCTAGTCGTCCCGGCCACTACCCTCACGGTAAGCCTCACTCTGCCTCTCGAGTCCCAAGTACCAGGCCACGCCCGTTCCCCTACCCCTCCCCAGGTCATGGCAGGCTCTATCCAATCGGGCTGCGGAGAGACGAAGGCCTGGCTTTTGGACAGAGGCTACCGAACGACTCGGGCTCTTGTAGCCTCTCGATGACGAGTGAGAGAAAGGGAGGGGAAATGTGGCCGATCGCTTCTCGGCCTTTTGGCCAAGACTGCAATGGCCTCCTCTTTCTGGTTAAAACCTTTGCCGGTTTGGGGCTTCGTTTTGTGTCACCAGCTTTTCTGGGAGGAGATTCACCTCATTCCTTGTGAATAAAATTTCAACTTTGCCGTAGCTGAAAAACTTTTGCAACAAGGAATTCATTGGTCCCGAGGACTGCCTACCTGTCCTCTGCCGGACTGCCACCTTGACCAGACCAAAGACGAGAAGGTAAGTGTGTTTTATTCACCGATTTAGCAGTTGTAGCAGGTTTTCTTGCTTCATTTGAGGTGTTTTAGTTTCTTGTATCCTTTCTACGCTGCGGTTCCTCCACCGTGTTGGCCAACCGTGCCGGGCCTACGGAGGCGCCGCAGTGTCCCCTCCCCACCTTCTGAGAGGCTCTATCCAATCGGAGAAATGAAGGCCTGGCTTTTGGACACAGGCTACCGAGCATCCGAAATACTCGGGCTCTCGATGACGAGTGGGAGAAAGGGAGGGGAAGTGCAGGGCACATTTAACAGCCATGCCGGTCCCAAATATCCCCTCGTCGTCTGCCAATCATAAAGTGCAAATCTCGCTGCCTTCTTCGAGGCTTCAGCTGGCCGCCCCCCCTCGACTGGCGCCTTTTTCGGGCCGGCGTCCGGCAGAGCGACGACCTCTGCGTTTGGGTCAGTATTTTGGTTTTACACAAGGCAGGAGAAGGGTGCACCGCCCCCGGAGGCACTGCAATACCGGGTCGATGCGTGGAGTGGACGGAGCAAGCCCCTCGTCTCAGCTCCCGGTGCTAAAAATCCATTTAATATGTTGCCCCCTTATAGGGGACATATCAGATATTAAACTGATAAGAACAGATACTACACTTGATCTTAGCCAAAAGGCCGAGAAGCGATAACCCCCGCTGGTTGCTTCCAGCGCCCACCTCCCGGAGCAGTTCTCCCCCTGCCGTGGCGCAGTGGTTTCAACTGCGCATAACAACGGCTGAGTCTCAGCACCTCCTCCCGAGCGCGCCTCGTCGCACCGCTCAACCTTGCCGGGGCGGCGTTTTATTTCCTTTTCACAAACGCACGAGGCTCGGCCACACGGCAGAGCCTGCCAAAAATAGTTTTAACTCATTGGCGTCCCTCTCCACGGAAGTCTTTAGTAAAAGGCGAAAGACTTGTACGTTATGAAGAGAAACCCGAGTAAGTACGGGCCCCTCCTCCAGAGCCGCCGACGAGCCTAGTCGTCCCGGCCACTACCCTCACGGTAAGCCTCACTCTGCCTCTCGAGTCCCAAGTACCAGGCCACGCCCGTTCCCCTACCCCTCCCCAGGTCATGGCAGGCTCTATCCAATCGGGCTGCGGAGAGACGAAGGCCTGGCTTTTGGACAGAGGCTACCGAACGACTCGGGCTCTTGTAGCCTCTCGATGACGAGTGAGAGAAAGGGAGGGGAAATGTGGCCGATCGCTTCTCGGCCTTTTGGCCAAGACTGCAATGGCCTCCTCTTTCTGGTTAAAACCTTTGCCGGTTTGGGGCTTCGTTTTGTGTCACCAGCTTTTCTGGGAGGAGATTCACCTCATTCCTTGTGAATAAAATTTCAACTTTGCCGTAGCTGAAAAACTTTTGCAACAAGGAATTCATTGGTCCCGAGGACTGCCTACCTGTCCTCTGCCGGACTGCCACCTTGACCAGACCAAAGACGAGAAGGTAAGTGTGTTTTATTCACCGATTTAGCAGTTGTAGCAGGTTTTCTTGCTTCATTTGAGGTGTTTTAGTTTCTTGTATCCTTTCTACGCTGCGGTTCCTCCACCGTGTTGGCCAACCGTGCCGGGCCTACGGAGGCGCCGCAGTGTCCCCTCCCCACCTTCTGAGAGGCTCTATCCAATCGGAGAAATGAAGGCCTGGCTTTTGGACACAGGCTACCGAGCATCCGAAATACTCGGGCTCTCGATGACGAGTGGGAGAAAGGGAGGGGAAGTGCAGGGCACATTTAACAGCCATGCCGGTCCCAAATATCCCCTCGTCGTCTGCCAATCATAAAGTGCAAATCTCGCTGCCTTCTTCGAGGCTTCAGCTGGCCGCCCCCCCTCGACTGGCGCCTTTTTCGGGCCGGCGTCCGGCAGAGCGACGAACCTCTGCGTTTGGGTCAGTATTTTGGTTTTACACAAGGCAGGAGAAGGGTGCACCGCCCCCGGAGGCACTGCAATACCGGGTCGATGCGTGGAGTGGACGGAGCAAGCCCCTCGTCTCAGCTCCCGGTGCTAAAAATCCATTTAATATGTTGCCCCCTTATAGGGGACATATCAGATATTAAACTGATAAGAACAGATACTACACTTGATCTTAGCCAAAAGGCCGAGAAGCGATAACCCCCGCTGGTTGCTTCCAGCGCCCACCTCCCGGAGCAGTTCTCCCCCTGCCGTGGCGCAGTGGTTTCAACTGCGCATAACAACGGCTGAGTCTCAGCACCTCCTCCCGAGCGCGCCTCGTCGCACCGCTCAACCTTGCCGGGGGCGGCGTTTTATTTCCTTTTCACAAACGCACGAGGCTCGGCCACACGGCAGAGCCTGCCAAAAATAGTTTTAACTCATTGGCGTCCCTCTCCACGGAAGTCTTTAGTAAAAGGCGAAAGACTTGTACGTTATGAAGAGAAACCCGAGTAAGTACGGGCCCCTCCTCCAGAGCCGCCGACGAGCCTAGTCGTCCCGGCCACTACCCTCACGGTAAGCCTCACTCTGCCTCTCGAGTCCCAAGTACCAGGCCACGCCCGTTCCCCTACCCCTCCCCAGGTCATGGCAGGCTCTATCCAATCGGGCTGCGGAGAGACGAAGGCCTGGCTTTTGGACAGAGGCTACCGAACGACTCGGGCTCTTGTAGCCTCTCGATGACGAGTGAGAGAAAGGGAGGGGAAATGTGGCCGATCGCTTCTCGGCCTTTTGGCCAAGACTGCAATGGCCTCCTCTTTCTGGTTAAAACCTTTGCCGGTTTGGGGCTTCGTTTTGTGTCACCAGCTTTTCTGGGAGGAGATTCACCTCATTCCTTGTGAATAAAATTTCAACTTTGCCGTAGCTGAAAAACTTTTGCAACAAGGAATTCATTGGTCCCGAGGACTGCCTACCTGTCCTCTGCCGGACTGCCACCTTGACCAGACCAAAGACGAGAAGGTAAGTGTGTTTTATTCACCGATTTAGCAGTTGTAGCAGGTTTTCTTGCTTCATTTGAGGTGTTTTAGTTTCTTGTATCCTTTCTACGCTGCGGTTCCTCCACCGTGTTGGCCAACCGTGCCGGGCCTACGGAGGCGCCGCAGTGTCCCCTCCCCACCTTCTGAGAGGCTCTATCCAATCGGAGAAATGAAGGCCTGGCTTTTGGACACAGGCTACCGAGCATCCGAAATACTCGGGCTCTCGATGACGAGTGGGAGAAAGGGAGGGGAAGTGCAGGGCACATTTAACAGCCATGCCGGTCCCAAATATCCCCTCGTCGTCTGCCAATCATAAAGTGCAAATCTCGCTGCCTTCTTCGAGGCTTCAGCTGGCCGCCCCCCCTCGACTGGCGCCTTTTTCGGGCCGGCGTCCGGCAGAGCGACGACCTCTGCGTTTGGGTCAGTATTTTGGTTTTACACAAGGCAGGAGAAGGGTGCACCGCCCCCGGAGGCACTGCAATACCGGGTCGATGCGTGGAGTGGACGGAGCAAGCCCCTCGTCTCAGCTCCCGGTGCTAAAAATCCATTTAATATGTTGCCCCCTTATAGGGGACATATCAGATATTAAACTGATAAGAACAGATACTACACTTGATCTTAGCCAAAAGGCCGAGAAGCGATAACCCCCGCTGGTTGCTTCCAGCGCCCACCTCCCGGAGCAGTTCTCCCCCTGCCGTGGCGCAGTGGTTTCAACTGCGCATAACAACGGCTGAGTCTCAGCACCTCCTCCCGAGCGCGCCTCGTCGCACCGCTCAACCTTGCCGGGGGCGGCGTTTTATTTCCTTTTCACAAACGCACGAGGCTCGGCCACACGGCAGAGCCTGCCAAAAATAGTTTTAACTCATTGGCGTCCCTCTCCACGGAAGTCTTTAGTAAAAGGCGAAAGACTTGTACGTTATGAAGAGAAACCCGAGTAAGTACGGGCCCCTCCTCCAGAGCCGCCGACGAGCCTAGTCGTCCCGGCCACTACCCTCACGGTAAGCCTCACTCTGCCTCTCGAGTCCCAAGTACCAGGCCACGCCCGTTCCCCTACCCCTCCCCAGGTCATGGCAGGCTCTATCCAATCGGGCTGCGGAGAGACGAAGGCCTGGCTTTTGGACAGAGGCTACCGAACGACTCGGGCTCTTGTAGCCTCTCGATGACGAGTGAGAGAAAGGGAGGGGAAATGTGGCCGATCGCTTCTCGGCCTTTTGGCCAAGACTGCAATGGCCTCCTCTTTCTGGTTAAAACCTTTGCCGGTTTGGGGCTTCGTTTTGTGTCACCAGCTTTTCTGGGAGGAGATTCACCTCATTCCTTGTGAATAAAATTTCAACTTTGCCGTAGCTGAAAAACTTTTGCAACAAGGAATTCATTGGTCCCGAGGACTGCCTACCTGTCCTCTGCCGGACTGCCACCTTGACCAGACCAAAGACGAGAAGGTAAGTGTGTTTTATTCACCGATTTAGCAGTTGTAGCAGGTTTTCTTGCTTCATTTGAGGTGTTTTAGTTTCTTGTATCCTTTCTACGCTGCGGTTCCTCCACCGTGTTGGCCAACCGTGCCGGGCCTACGGAGGCGCCGCAGTGTCCCCTCCCCACCTTCTGAGAGGCTCTATCCAATCGGAGAAATGAAGGCCTGGCTTTTGGACACAGGCTACCGAGCATCCGAAATACTCGGGCTCTCGATGACGAGTGGGAGAAAGGGAGGGGAAGTGCAGGGCACATTTAACAGCCATGCCGGTCCCAAATATCCCCTCGTCGTCTGCCAATCATAAAGTGCAAATCTCGCTGCCTTCTTCGAGGCTTCAGCTGGCCGCCCCCCCTCGACTGGCGCCTTTTTCGGGCCGGCGTCCGGCAGAGCGACGACCTCTGCGTTTGGGTCAGTATTTTGGTTTTACACAAGGCAGGAGAAGGGTGCACCGCCCCCGGAGGCACTGCAATACCGGGTCGATGCGTGGAGTGGACGGAGCAAGCCCCTCGTCTCAGCTCCCGGTGCTAAAAATCCATTTAATATGTTGCCCCCTTATAGGGGACATATCAGATATTAAACTGATAAGAACAGATACTACACTTGATCTTAGCCAAAAGGCCGAGAAGCGATAACCCCCGCTGGTTGCTTCCAGCGCCCACCTCCCGGAGCAGTTCTCCCCCTGCCGTGGCGCAGTGGTTTCAACTGCGCATAACAACGGCTGAGTCTCAGCACCTCCTCCCGAGCGCGCCTCGTCGCACCGCTCAACCTTGCCGGGGCGGCGTTTTATTTCCTTTTCACAAACGCACGAGGCTCGGCCACACGGCAGAGCCTGCCAAAAATAGTTTTAACTCATTGGCGTCCCTCTCCACGGAAGTCTTTAGTAAAAGGCGAAAGACTTGTACGTTATGAAGAGAAACCCGAGTAAGTACGGGCCCCTCCTCCAGAGCCGCCGACGAGCCTAGTCGTCCCGGCCACTACCCTCACGGTAAGCCTCACTCTGCCTCTCGAGTCCCAAGTACCAGGCCACGCCCGTTCCCCTACCCCTCCCCAGGTCATGGCAGGCTCTATCCAATCGGGCTGCGGAGAGACGAAGGCCTGGCTTTTGGACAGAGGCTACCGAACGACTCGGGCTCTTGTAGCCTCTCGATGACGAGTGAGAGAAAGGGAGGGGAAATGTGGCCGATCGCTTCTCGGCCTTTTGGCCAAGACTGCAATGGCCTCCTCTTTCTGGTTAAAACCTTTGCCGGTTTGGGGCTTCGTTTTGTGTCACCAGCTTTTCTGGGAGGAGATTCACCTCATTCCTTGTGAATAAAATTTCAACTTTGCCGTAGCTGAAAAACTTTTGCAACAAGGAATTCATTGGTCCCGAGGACTGCCTACCTGTCCTCTGCCGGACTGCCACCTTGACCAGACCAAAGACGAGAAGGTAAGTGTGTTTTATTCACCGATTTAGCAGTTGTAGCAGGTTTTCTTGCTTCATTTGAGGTGTTTTAGTTTCTTGTATCCTTTCTACGCTGCGGTTCCTCCACCGTGTTGGCCAACCGTGCCGGGCCTACGGAGGCGCCGCAGTGTCCCCTCCCCACCTTCTGAGAGGCTCTATCCAATCGGAGAAATGAAGGCCTGGCTTTTGGACACAGGCTACCGAGCATCCGAAATACTCGGGCTCTCGATGACGAGTGGGAGAAAGGGAGGGGAAGTGCAGGGCACATTTAACAGCCATGCCGGTCCCAAATATCCCCTCGTCGTCTGCCAATCATAAAGTGCAAATCTCGCTGCCTTCTTCGAGGCTTCAGCTGGCCGCCCCCCCTCGACTGGCGCCTTTTTCGGGCCGGCGTCCGGCAGAGCGACGAACCTCTGCGTTTGGGTCAGTATTTTGGTTTTACACAAGGCAGGAGAAGGGTGCACCGCCCCCGGAGGCACTGCAATACCGGGTCGATGCGTGGAGTGGACGGAGCAAGCCCCTCGTCTCAGCTCCCGGTGCTAAAAATCCATTTAATATGTTGCCCCCTTATAGGGGACATATCAGATATTAAACTGATAAGAACAGATTTTTTTTTCTTTTGAGAAAAATTTTATTGACACTCAATTCAAACATGATTCATAATATGTCAATTCCAAGTTACCCCTTTTAAAATACAACACGTCAATAAATAGATAAATGTTCTCTGTAAAACAACATTTAAAAAGGTGTTTAAAATGCATTACAGATAACGTCATAAATTAAAGGTATAAAATGGTTTTCAGCTTGTCCATGTCAGTGAGTGTCTGTTAAAAAGTCTTCAAAGCGGAGTGCATTTGTTAAAATAAAACTCACAAGAAATAAATGGATAATAAAAGCTCTTCTCCAAGTCCACTGTTGTGCAGGAGTGTAGTGAGTCCCTATCAAAGGGGAACTCATTCAGCTCCCCCAAACAGATTTGGTCTCTCGGGATCTTGTCCAGGCGCTCAGAGGAGACCCTCACCCTGTAGCTCCTTCCCACCAACCTCACCCGGAGGGTCAGGCCGCCGCTGCCTTGAACTTTCCTTGTGTGGCTCCGGCTCCTCCGTCCGAATGGGCACAGAGGCGATTCTTCTTTGTGGCTGTGTCCTAGGCCCGCCGCCTGCAGCTCTGGCCGTTTGGACCGTTGCTGCGGCCATCCGGATCACAGCCACGGGGGGATCTGCATGTGCTTTCTTGCCAGCAAGTTTCTGGAGGTCCATATGGCGTCTTTGATGGCGGCTAGGGTGAGCCACTGTTTGGCAAATGTACGTGCTGGTATCTGATTTCCTTGGCTCACCCCGTACAGCACCAGCTGTGGTGTGAGGACCTCCCTTGCTGGCAAGTACGGGAATTGCAAGGAGCCGGCCGTTGCCCACTGTTCTACGGCAGCGCTGCACTCCCAGAGCAGATGCCTTACCGACTCAGGCGCGCCACAACCTGGTCGGGGGCAAGTTGAGTGCGCCGACATGCCCCGGGAGTGCATTACGGACCTGACTGGGAGGATCTCATGAGCCACCATCCATGACAGGTCCCGGAGTCTGTTTGGAAGAGCTGGATGGTTCACGTTGCGCCAAACTGTTGAGGGCTCGCCGAATGCAAGCCCGCGCACTGGACTCACTGGTTCCCGCTCCTGCACAACAGAAATGAGAGAGCGGTGAGTGGTTAAAACCTGCAACTCCTCCTGCTCAAGGTTAAAATGCCTTAAAAATGACTGGATAAAAGCATAGGCTGGTGGCAGGTTAAAAGACACTGGTACTTTGAGACTTGTGGGTAAGATCTTAAGTTTTCTGAGGTAGGACCCCATCCAGAACCGTGTCATTGCTGCGGTCTTGGGGTTTCTGGATGGGGCTGTGGCGGTTGCGATGTGTAGTGCTGTGTATCTGCTTCCTAGGAACAAGTGCAGGTCTGGCACTCCTTTTCCTCCTTTCTCCTTTGGCTTCTTCATCACGCTTCGTCTCAGTCTTTCCCACTTGGAGCCCCAAAAAATAAAAGATGGCTCGTTCCAGGTCTAAGATCACTCTCCTAGGCGGGATAAAAACAGAACTGATGAGTAAAAGCAAAGGTAAAATCACTGCTTTGATGATTAAAACCTTTCCTTCTAAAGTCAGTCCTCTAAGTGTCCAGTACCCTAGTCTCTGCCTGACTTTCCCTACTATGTCTGCCCAATTGGTTTTCCCCTCCCCCTCCCTATCAAACCTGATCCCAAGTATTTTTTGGTCAGTCTGGGTCACAGTCAGGGGGAGTCCTGTCGTCTCAGTCGCTGTCCACGGTCCATAAAAATGGGCTTGGGTCTTGCTTCTGTTCAGCTTTGACCCAGAGGCCTGTCCGAACCAGTCAGTCAAGTCCAGCGTCCTGTTGACAGATAAAAGGTCAGTGCATAAAATGTTGATGTCGTCCATATATAAAATACATTTTGTCTCGAGTCCCCCGCTCCCTGGGACTCCTACCCCATGGATTCGTTGGTCCCTTCTCAAGGTCTGTGCCAGTGGTTCTATACAGATAACGTAGAGGAGGGCAGATACGGACAACCCTGACGGACACCGCAGTTATATCCACTGCTCTTGTCAGATGCCCGTTAACAATGAATTTGCTGTTGATCTCCCGGTACAGCAGTCCCACCCAGGCTATAAACCTTCTCGGGAACCCCATTTTTTGCAGTACCTGGAAAAGGTACTGGTGCGAGACCCGATCAAAGGCTTTCTCAAAATCTAAATTCAGGACTACTAGCCGAATGTTTCTGTCTCTCGCGTAACAGATGGTATCTCGGATCAGTACGAGGCTGTCGGTGATCTTCCTCCCCGGGACGGCACAGGCTTGATCCGGGTGAATCAGATCTTCTAAAAACAAGGACATGCGTGAGGCTAAAAGTTTACTAAAAAGTTTACAGTCAAAATTTAAGAGTGTGATAGGTCTCCAATTTTTCAAGTCCGTCTTGTCTTTGTCTTTGTGAAGGAGAGTCACTATCCCTACTCTAAAGCTGTCAGGAAGTCGGTCCATTTGTTCAAAATCCATAAAAACAGCAAGCAAGTCTGGTGCTAAAATGTCCCAAAATGTCAGATAAAATTCCAAGGGAAGCCCGTCTTCTCCCGGCGACTTCCCTGTCTTAAAAGATTTGATGCATTTGTTTAATTCCGGTATCGTAAAATCTTGGGTTAAAAGCACGTTGTCGTTTGTTGCTTGGTCAATGGATTTTAAAACTTCGGTCATGGTGTCCCCGTTAACAGTTTTGTATGCGTACAGTTCACGGTAAAATGTTCGACAGTTTCTTTGATTTCCTCTGTTGTGTCAGCTGTGCACCCGTTTTCTTTTTTAAGTCTCAACATGGCCCCCCCTTTATTTACGATTTTCTTAAAAAAATATCTTGTGCACTTCTCTCCTTCCTCTATTTCCCTTTCCTTGCTTCTTAAAATCACACCTTTGCTATTAATTTCTGCTAAAACCGACATCTCTGTTTTAATTTGTTTTATCTCTTCATTAAAATCCATTCCATGTTGGATTAGTTTAAAATACCTCTGAAGCCGTTTCTGCAGTCCCAACATGCGTCTGTTGTCCCTCTTTTTCTTTCTTTTCCCTGCCTGTCTGTAAAACGTCTTTGTCTTTCCCTTCACCATTTCCCACCACTGTGCACGTGTATCGTAAAAGTCTTGAAGGGTCTGCCACTCTCGGTATTGCTCCCTGTACAGCCTAACTAGCTCCCTGTCTTCTAACAGGGAGCAATTGAGCTTCCACAGACCACTTCCTGCCGTCACACCGAAGAGAGTGAAAGGGTGCAGGAAAGAATTGCGTGATCAGAAAAGAAAACAGGTTCCAATCTAGCATCGGTTGGTGGGCAATCACGTGATAAAATGTAGTCTATGCGAGAGGCTCGGGTGCCATCACTACTGAACCAGGTGAAGCCCTCCTCTCTGGGATGCATGGTTTTAAAACAGTCCACAAGTCTAAAATCACTGCATATGCTTTGAAGTAAAACTGAAGTCTTGTCCCTTTAAAATCGTCCCCTATTCTTCTCCTATCGTTCCTGCTTAAAATACAATTAAAATCCCCCCCTACAACTAAAGGTGCCCTGCCTAGCATGTGGGGCTGCAGTCTTCTAAAAGGTCATACCTGTCGTTCTTGTCATTAAAGCCATAAATATTTAAGACGTTAAAATCCTTCCCCATAAAGTCAAGTGTGTTAAAAGTGCCCGACCATCTCTCACCACAGTGCTGCCCTTCCCAAGACTAGAGGGTTTTTTTTAAAATGGCCACTCCATCATTTTTTTTTCATTTGAGCCGCTCCATATCGACGTTTGTGGCCATAACTCCTCCCATTCTCTGTAGTGTTTTAAAAATGGTAGGCCGCATTCCTGTATTAAAAACACATCAGACTTAAAAGAGTTAAGAAAGGATAAAACAATCTGGGCTCTAACTCTCGACTTCACACTCCTCACATTGATAGTTGAGAAGAGA
>NW_024044509.1:0-31029 GCF_014851395.1 Micropterus salmoides | reverse complement strand
TGGAGCTCAACTCAGAGATTCTACATGAAAGCCTCTAAAAGGTAGAAGCAGGCTGTTTTAGCCTGAACACACTGAGTTGATGGCTTCCAGTGACTTGTTGGACTTGGAGTCAAATTTAACTCACTTTCTGTTGTTTTACAAGATCAGTCACAGGACAGAGTGTTTCACCAGATCTCACCTTTACAAAAAACAAACCATATCATACAGTCATATTTGACTGAACAGGACTCATGTAGAGATTTCTAATGAAAGCCTCTAAAAGGTAGAAGCAGGCTGTTTAGCCTGTACACACTGAGTTGATGGCTCCAGTGACCTGTTGGACTTGGAGTCAAATTTAAACTCACTTTCTGTGTTTACACAGATCAGTCACAGGACAGGAGTGTTTCACCAGATTCATCTATACAGCAAACAATACCAATTTCATACAGCCATATTTCTCTGAACAGTACTTTTTTGCTTCTTAAGCGTAAGCGAGTGTGTAAAGCTCCTTTTGTGGATTTTATGAGCTAACAGCCACCTAATAAGTTCTAAATGGAGTTTTATACCAAAATACAACTGTATGATGGGTGTGGGACGCTGATTTGAGCTGTGTGATTTGGGGCCCCTATGTGGCCCCTGAAAGAAACTAGCTTGGGAAAGGCGGCAGAAGGTTGAGATTCAGATTCTTGATGGTGTTGTCTCTGTAAAACTTCTCGGTAGTTTGAAGCCATTTGGAGCTCAACTCAGAGATTTCTACATGAAAGCCTCTAAAAGGTAGAAGCAGGCTGTTTTAGCCTGTACACACTGAGTTGATGGCTTCCAGTGACCTGTTGGACTTTGGAGTCAAATTTAACTCATTTTCTGTTGTTTTACACAGATCAGTCACAGGACAGAGTTTTTCACCAGATCTCATCTTTACAGCAAACAATACCAATTTCATACAGCCATATTTCACTGAACAGGACTCTCTTGCTTCTTAAGCCTAAGCGAGTGTGTAAAGCTCCTTTTGTGGATTTTATGAGCTAACAACCACCTAATAAGTTCTAAATGGAGTTTTAATACCAAAATACAACTGTATGATGGTGTGGGACGCTGATTTGAGCTGTTGTGATTTGGGGCCCCTATGTGGCCCCTGAAAGAAACTAGCTTGGGAAAGGCGGCAGAAGGTTGAGATTCAAGATTCTTGATGGTGTTGTGTCTGTAAGTATTCTCGGTAGTTTGAAGCCATTTGGAGCTCAACTCAGAGATTTCTACATGAAAGCCTCTAAAAGGTAGAAGCAGGCTGTTTTAGCCTGTACACACTGAGTTGATGGCTTCCAGTGACCTGTTGGACTTTGGAGTCAAATTTAACTCACTTTCTGTTGTTTTACACAGATCAGTCACAGGACAGAGTGTTTCACCAGATCTCATCTATACAGCAAACAATACCAATTTCATACACCATATTTCTCTGAACAGTACTTTTTTGCTTCTTAAGCGTAAGCGAGTGTGTAAAGCTCCTTTTGTGGATTTTATGAGGTAACACCACCTAATAAGTTCTAAATGGAGTTTAATACCAAAATACAACTGTATGATGGGTATGGGACGCTGATTTGAGCTGTTGTGATTTGGGGCCCCTATGTGGCTCCTGAAAGAAACTAGCTTGGGAAAGGCGGCAGAAGGTTGAGATTCAAGATTCTTGATGGTGTTGTCTCTGTAAGTCTTCTCGGTAAGTTTGAAGCCATTTGGAGCTCAACTCAGAGATTTCTACATGAAAGCCTCTAAAAGGTAGAAGCAGGCTGTTTTAGCCTGAACACATTGAGTTGATGGCTTCCAGTGACTTGTTGGACTTTGGAGTCAAATTTAACTCACTTTCTGTTGTTTTACACAGATCAGTCACAGGACAGAGTGTTTCACCAGATCTCACCTTTACAAAAAACAATACCAATATCATACAGTCATATTTGACTGAACAGGACTCATGTAGAGATTTCTACATGAAAGCCTCTAAAAGGTAGAAGCAGGCTGTTTTAGCCTGTACACACTGAGTTGATGGCTTCCAGTGACCTGTTGGACTTTGGAGTCAAATTTAACTCACTTTCTGTTGTTTTACACAGATCAGTCACAGGACAGAGTGTTTCACCAGATCTCATCTATACAGCAAACAATACCAATTTCATACAGCCATATTTCTCTGAACAGTACTTTTTGCTTCTTAAGCGTAAGCGAGTGTGTAAAGCTCCTTTTGTGGATTTTATGAGCTAACAGCCACCTAATAAGTTCTAAATGGAGTTTTAATACCAAAATACAACTGTATGATGGGTGTGGGACGCTGATTTGAGCTGTTGTGATTTGGGGCCCCTATGTGGCCCCTGAAAGAAACTAGCTTGGGAAAGGCGGCAGAAGGTTGAGATTCAAGATTCTTGATGGTGTTGTCTCTGTAAAACTTCTCGGTAAGTTTGAAGCCATTTGGAGCTCAACTCAGAGATTTCTACATGAAAGCCTCTAAAAGGTAGAAGCAGGCTGTTTTAGCCTGTACACACTGAGTTGATGGCTTCCAGTGACCTGTTGGACTTTGGAGTCAAATTTAACTCACTTTCTGTTGTTTTACACAGATCAGTCACAGGACAGAGTGTTTCACCAGATCTCACCTTTACAAAAACAATACCAATTTCAAACAGCCATATTTGACTGAACAGGACTCATGTAGAGATTTCTACATGAAAGCCTCTAAAAGGTAGAAGCAGGCTGTTTTAGCCTGTACACACTGAGTTGATGGCTTCCAGTGACCTGTTGGACTTTGGAGTCAAATTTAACTCACTTTCTGTTGTTTTACACAGATCAGTCACAGGACAGAGTGTTTCACCAGATCTCAACTTTACAAAAAACAATACCAATTTCAAACAGCCATATTTGACTGAACAGGACTCATGTAGAGATTTCTACATGAAAGCCTCTAAAAGGTAGAAGCAGGCTGTTTTAGCCTGTACACACTGAGTTGATGGCTTCCAGTGACCTGTTGGACTTTGGAGTCAAATTTAACTCACTTTCTGTTGTTTTACACAGATCAGTCACAGGACAGAGTGTTTCACCAGATTTCATCTTTACAGCAAACAATACCAATTTCATACAGCTATATTTCACTGAAAAGGACTCTCTTGCTTCTTAAGCCTAAGCAAGTGTGTAAAGCTTCTTTTGTGGACTTTATGAGCTAACAACCACCTAATAAGTTCTAAATGGAGTTTTAATACCAAAATACAACTGTTTGATGGGTGTGGGACGCTGATTTGAGCTGTTGTGATTTGGGGCCCCTATGTGGCCCCTGAAAGAAACTAGCTTGGGAAAGGCGGCAGAAGGTTGAGATTCAAGATTCTTGATGGTGTTGTGTCTGTAAGTCTTCTCGGTAAGTTTGAAGCCATTTGGAGCTCAACTCAGAGATTTCTACATGAAAGCCTCTAAAAGGTAGAAGCAGGCTGTTTTAGCCTGTACACACTGAGTTGATGGCTTCCAGTGACCTGTTGGACTTTGGAGTCAAATTTAACTCACTTTCTGTTGTTTTACACAGATCAGTCACAGGACAGAGTGTTTCACCAGATCTCACCTTTACAAAAAACAATACCAATATCATACAGTCATATTTGACTGAACAGGACTCATGTAGAGATTTCTACATGAAAGCCTCTAAAAGGTAGAAGCAGGCTGTTTTAGCCTGTACACACTGAGTTGATGGCTTCCAGTGACCTGTTGGACTTTGGAGTCAAATTTAACTCACTTTCTGTTGTTTTACACAGATCAGTCACAGGACAGAGTGTTTCACCAGATCTCACCTTTACAAAAAACAATACCAATATCATACAGTCATATTTGACTGAACAGGACTCATGTAGAGATTTCTACATGAAAGCCTCTAAAAGGTAGAAGCAGGCTGTTTTAGCCTGTACACACTGAGTTGATGGCTTCCAGTGACCTGTTGGACTTTGGAGTCAAATTTAACTCACTTTCTGTTGTTTTACACAGATCAGTCACAGGACAGAGTGTTTCACCAGATCTCACCTTTACACAAAAATACCAATTCGATACACCCATATTTCTCTGAACAGTATTCTTTTGCTTCTCAAGCCTAAGCGAGCGTGTAAAGCTCCTTTTGTGGACTTTATGAGCTAACTGCCACCTAATAAGTTCTAAATGGAGTTTTAATACCAAAATACAACTGTATGATGGGTGTGGGACGCTGATTTGAGCTGTTGTGATTTCGGGCCCCTATGTGGCCCCTGAAAGAAACTAGCTTGGGAAAGGCGTCAGAAGGTTGAGATTCAAGATTCTTGATGGTGTTGTCTCTGTAAGTCTTCTCGGTAAGTTTGAAGCCATTTGGAGCTCAACTCAGAGATTTCTACATGAAAGCCTCTAAAAGGTAGAAGCAGGCTGTTTTAGCCTGTACACACTGAGTTGATGGCTTCCAGTGACCTGTTGGACTTTGGAGTCAAATTTAACTCACTTTCTGTTGTTTTACACAGATCAGTCACAGGACAGAGTGTTTCACCAGATCTCAACTTTACAACAAACAATACCAATTTCATACAGCCATATTTCACTGAACAGGACTCATGTAGAGATTTCTACATGAAAGCCTCTAAAAGGTAGAAGCAGGCTGTTTTAGCCTGTACACACTGAGTTGATGGCTTCCAGTGACCTGTTGGACTTTGGAGTCAAATTTAACTCACTTTCTGTTGTTTTACACAGATCAGTCACAGGACAGAGTGTTTCACCAGATCTCACCTTTACACAAAAAATACCAATTCGATACACCCATATTTCTCTGAACAGTACTCTTTTGCTTCTCAAGCCTAAGCGAGTGTGTAAAGCTCCTTTTGTGGACTTTATGAGCTAACAGCCACCTAATAAGTTCTAAATGGAGTTTTAATACCAAAATACAACTGTATGATGGGTGTGGGATGCTGATTTGAGCTGTTGTGATTTGGGGCCCCTATGTGGCTCCTGAAAGAAACTAGCTTGGGAAAGGCGGCAGAAGGTTGAGATTCAAGATTCTTGATGGTGTTGTGTCTGTAAGTCTTCTCGGTAAGTTTGAAGCCATTTGGAGCTCAACTCAGAGATTTCTACATGAAAGCCTCTAAAAGGTAGAAGCAGGCTGTTTTAGCCTGAACACATTGAGTTGATGGCTTCCAGTGACTTGTTGGACTTTGGAGTCAAATTTAACTCACTTTCTGTTGTTTTACACAGATCAGTCACAGGACAGAGTGTTTCACCAGATCTCACCTTTACAAAAAACAATACCAATATCATACAGTCATATTTGACTGAACAGGACTCATGTAGAGATTTCTACATGAAAGCCTCTAAAAGGTAGAAGCAGGCTGTTTTAGCCTGTACACACTGAGTTGATGGCTTCCAGTGACCTGTTGGACTTTGGAGTCAAATTTAACTCACTTTCTGTTGTTTTACACAGATCAGTCACAGGACAGAGTGTTTCACCAGATCTCACCTTTACAAAAAACAATACCAATTCGATACACCCATATTTCTCTGAACAGTATTCTTTTGCTTCTCAAGCCTAAGCGAGCGTGTAAAGCTCCTTTTGTGGACTTTATGAGCTAACTGCCACCTAATAAGTTCTAAATGGAGTTTTAATACCAAAATACAACTGTATGATGGGTGTGGGACGCTGATTTGAGCTGTTGTGATTTGGGGCCCCTATGTGGCCCCTGAAAGAAACTAGCTTGGGAAAGGCGTCAGAAGGTTGAGATTCAAGATTCTTGATGGTGTTGTCTCTGTAAGTCTTCTCGGTAAGTTTGAAGCCATTTGGAGCTCAACTCAGAGATTTCTACATGAAAGCCTCTAAAAGGTAGAAGCAGGCTGTTTTAGCCTGTACACACTGAGTTGATGGCTTCCAGTGACCTGTTGGACTTTGGAGTCAAATTTAACTCACTTTCTGTTGTTTTACACAGATCAGTCACAGGACAGAGTGTTTCACCAGATCTCACCTTTACAAAAAACAATACCAATTTCATACAGCCATATTTCACTGAACAGGACTCATGTAGAGATTTCTACATGAAAGCCTCTAAAAGGTAGAAGCAGGCTGTTTTAGCCTGTACACACTGAGTTGATGGCTTCCAGTGACCTGTTGGACTTTGGAGTCAAATTTAACTCACTTTCTGTTGTTTTACACAGATCAGTCACAGGACAGAGTGTTTCACCAGATCTCACCTTTACACAAAAAATACCAATTCGATACACCCATATTTCTCTGAACAGTACTCTTTTGCTTCTCAAGCCTAAGCGAGTGTGTAAAGCTCCTTTTGTGGACTTTATGAGCTAACAGCCACCTAATAAGTTCTAAATGGAGTTTTAATACCAAAATACAACTGTATGATGGGTGTGGGATGCTGATTTGAGCTGTTGTGATTTGGGGCCCCTATGTGGCTCCTGAAAGAAACTAGCTTGGGAAAGGCGGCAGAAGGTTGAGATTCAAGATTCTTGATGGTGTTGTGTCTGTAAGTTTCTCGGTAAGTTTGAAGCCATTTGGAGCTCAACTCAGAGATTTCTACATGAAAGCCTCTAAAAGGTAGAAGCAGGCTGTTTTAGCCTGAACACATTGAGTTGATGGCTTCCAGTGACTTGTTGGACTTTGGAGTCAAATTTAACTCACTTTCTGTTGTTTTACACAGATCAGTCACAGGACAGAGTGTTTCACCAGATCTCACCTTTACAAAAAACAATACCAATTTCAAACAGCCATATTTGACTGAACAGGACTCATGTAGAGATTTCTACATGAAAGCCTCTAAAAGGTAGAAGCAGGCTGTTTTAGCCTGTACACACTGAGTTGATGGCTTCCAGTGACCTGTTGGACTTTGGAGTCAAATTTAACTCACTTTCTGTTGTTTACACAGATCAGTCACAGGACAGAGTGTTTCACCAGATCTCACCTTTACAGCAAACAATACCAATTTCATACAGCCATATTTCTCTGAACAGTACTCTTTGCTTCTTAAGCCTAAACGAGTGTGTAAAGCTCCTTTTGTGGATTTTATGAGCTAACAACCACCTAATAAGTTCTAAATGGAGTTTTAATACCAAAATACAACTGTATGATGGGTGTGGGACGCTGATTTGAGCTGTTGTGATTTGGGGCCCCTATGTGGCCCCTGAAAGAAACTAGCTTGGGAAAGGCGGCAGAAGGTTGAGATTCAGATTCTTGATGGTGTTGTGTCTATAAGTCTTCTCGGTAAGTTTGAAGCCATTTGGAGCTAAAATCAGAGATTTCTACATGAAAGCCTCTAAAAGGTAGAAGCAGGCTGTTTTAGCCTGTACACACTGAGTTGATGGCTTCCAGTGACCTGTTGTACTTTGGAGTCAAATTTAACTCACTTTCTGTTGTTTTACACAGATCAGTCACAGGACAGAGTGTTTCACCAGATCTCAACTTCACATCAAACAATACCAATTTCATACAGCCACATTTCACTGAACAGGACTCATGTAGAGATTTCTACATGAAAGCCTCTAAAAGGTAGAAGCAGGCTGTTTTAGCCTGTACACACTGAGTTGATGGCTTCCAGTGACCTGTTGGACTTTGGAGTCAAATTTAACTCATTTTCTGTTGTTTTACACAGATCAGTCACAGGACAGAGTTTTTCACCAGATCTCATCTTTACAGCAAACAATACCAATTTCATACAGCCATATTTCACTGAAAAGGATTCTCTTGCTTCTTAAGCCTAAGCAAGTGTGTAAAGCTCCTTTTGTGGATTTTATGAGCTAACAGCCACCTAATAAGTTCTAAATGGAGTTTTAATACCAAAATACAACTGTATGATGGGTGTGGGACGGTGATTTGAGCTGTTGTGATTTGGGGCCCCTATGTGGCCCCTGAAAGAAACTAGCTTGGGAAAGGCGGCAGAAGGTTGAGATTCAGATTCTTGATGGTGTTGTCTCTGTAAAACTTCTCGGTAAGTTTGAAGCCATTTGGAGCTCAACTCAGAGATTTCTACGTGAAAGCTCTAAAAGGTAGAAGCAGGCTGTTTTAGCCTGTACACACTGAGTTGATGGCTTCCAGTGACCTGTTGGACTTTGGAGTCAAATTTAACTCACTTTCTGTTGTTTTACACAGATCAGTCACAGGACAGAGTGTTTCACCAGATCTCACCTTTACACAAAAAATACCAATTCGATACACCCATATTTCTGAACAGTACTCTTTTGCTTCTCAAGCCTAAGCGAGCGTGTAAAGCTCCTTTTGTGGACTTTATGAGCTAACTGCCACCTAATAAGTTCTAAATGGAGTTTTAATACCAAAATACAACTGTATGATGGGTGTGGGACGCTGATTTGAGCTGTTGTGATTTGGGGCCCCTATGTGGCCCCTGAAAGAAACTAGCTTGGGAAAGGCGGCAGAAGGTTGAGATTCAAGATTCTTGATGGTGTTGTCTCTGTAAGTCTTCTCGGTAAGTTTGAAGCCATTTGGAGCTCGACTCAGAGATTTCTACATGAAAGCCTCTAAAAGGTAGAAGCAGGCTGTTTTAGCCTGTACACACTGAGTTGATGGCTTCCAGTGACCTGTTGGACTTTGGAGTCAAATTTAACTCACTTTCTGTTGTTTTACACAGATCAGTCACAGGACAGAGTGTTTCACCAGATCTCACCTTTACAAAAACAATACCAATTTCAAACAGCCATATTTGACTGAACAGGACTCATGTAGAGATTTCTACATGAAAGCCTCTAAAAGGTAGAAGCAGGCTGTTTTAGCCTGTACACACTGAGTTGATGGCTTCCAGTGACCTGTTGGACTTTGGAGTCAAATTTAACTCACTTTCTGTTGTTTTACACAGATCAGTCACAGGACAGAGTGTTTCACCAGATCTCACCTTTACAGCAAACAATACCAATTTCATACAGCCATATTTCACTGAAAAGGACTCTCTTGCTTCTTAAGCCTAAGCAAGTGTGTAAAGCTCCTTTTGTGGATTTTATGAGGTAACAACCACCTAATAAGTTCTAAATGGAGTTTTAATACCAAAATACAACTGTATGATGGGTGTGGGACGCTTATTTGAGCTGTTGTGATTTGGGGCCCCTATGTGGCTCCTGAAAGAAACTAGCTTGGGAAAGGCGGCAGAAGGTTGAGATTCAAGATTCTTGATGGTGTTGTGTCTGTAAGTCTTCTCGGTAAGTTTGAAGCCATTTGGAGCTCAACTCAGAGATTTCTACATGAAAGCCTCTAAAAGGTAGAAGCAGGCTGTTTTAGCCTGTACACACTGAGTTGATGGCTTCCAGTGACCTGTTGGACTTTGGAGTCAAATTTAACTCACTTTCTGTGTTTTACACAGATCAGTCACAGGACAGAGTGTTTCACCAGATCTCACCTTTACAAAAAACAATACCAATTTCAAACAGCCATATTTGACTGAACAGGACTCATGTAGAGATTTCTACATGAAAGCCTCTAAAAGGTAGAAGCAGGCTGTTTTAGCCTGTACACACTGAGTTGATGGCTTCCAGTGACCTGTTGGACTTTGGAGTCAAATTTAACTCACTTTCTGTTGTTTTACACAGATCAGTCACAGGACAGAGTGTTTCACCAGATCTCACCTTTACAAAAAACCATACCAATTTCAAACAGCCATATTTGACTGAACAGGACTCATGTAGAGATTTCTACATGAAAGCCTCTAAAAGGTAGAAGCAGGCTGTTTAGCCTGTACACACTGAGTTGATGGCTTCCAGTGACCTGTTGGACTTTGGAGTCAAATTTAACTCACTTTCTGTTGTTTTACACAGATCAGTCACAGGACAGAGTGTTTCACCAGATCTCACCTTTACAAAAAACCATACCAATTTCATACAGCCACATTTCACTGAACAGGACTCATGTAGAGATTTCTACATGAAAGCCTCTAAAAGGTAGAAGCAGGCTGTTTAGCCTGTACACACTGAGTTGATGGCTTCCAGTGACCTGTTGGACTTTGGAGTCAAATTTAACTCACTTTCTGTTGTTTTACACAGATCAGTCACAGGACAGAGTGTTTCACCAGATCTCATCTTTACATCAACAATACCAATTTCATACAGCCACATTTCACTGAACAGGACTCATGTAGAGATTTTACATGAAAGCCTCTAAAAGGTAGAAGCAGGCTGTTTTAGCCTGTACACACTGAGTTGATGGCTTCCAGTGACCTGTTGGACTTTGGAGTCAAATTTAACTCACTTTCTGTTGTTTTACACAGATCAGTCACAGGACAGAGTGTTTCACCAGATCTCATCTATACAGCAAACAATACCAATTTCATACAGCCATATTTCTCTGAACAGTACTTTTTTGCTTCTTAAGCGTAAGCGAGTGTGTAAAGCTCCTTTGGGATTTTATGAGCTAACAGCCACCTAATAAGTTCTAAATGGAGTTTTAATACCAAAATACAACTGTATGATGGGTGTGGGACGCTGATTTGAGCTGTTGTGATTTGGGGCCCCTATGTGGCCCCTGAAAGAAACTAGCTTGGGAAAGGCGGCAGAAGGTTGAGATTCAAGATTCTTGATGGTGTTGTGTCTGTAAGTCTTCTCGGTAAGTTTGAAGCCATTTGGAGCTCAACTCAGAGATTTCTACGTGAAAGCCTCTAAAAGGTAGAAGCAGGCTGTTTTAGCCTGTACACACTGAGTTGATGGCTTCCAGTGACCTGTTGGACTTTGGAGTCAAATTTAACTCACTTTCTGTTGTTTTACACAGATCAGTCACAGGACAGAGTGTTTCACCAGATCTCACCTTTACAAAAAACAATACCAATTCGATACACCCATATTTCACTGAACAGGACTCATGTAGAGATTTCTACATGAAAGCCTCTAAAAGGTAGAAGCAGGCTGTTTTAGCCTGTACACACTGAGTTGATGGCTTCCAGTGACCTGTTGGACTTTGGAGTCAAATTTAACTCACTTTCTGTTGTTTTACACAGATCAGTCACAGGACAGAGTGTTTCACCAGATCTCACCTTTACACAAAAAATACCAATTCGATACACCCATATTTCTCTGAACAGTACTCTTTTGCTTCTCAAGCCTAAGCGAGCGTGTAAAGCTCCTTTGTGGACTTTATGAGCTAACTGCCACCTAATAAGTTCTAAATGGAGTTTTAATACCAAAATACAACTGTATGATGGGTGTGGGACGCTGATTTGAGCTGTTGTGATTTCGGGCCCCTATGTGGCCCCTGAAAGAAACTAGCTTGGGAAAGGCGTCAGAAGGTTGAGATTCAAGATTCTTGATGGTGTTGTCTCTGTAAGTCTTCTCGGTAAGTTTGAAGCCATTTGGAGCTCAACTCAGAGATTTCTACATGAAAGCCTCTAAAAGGTAGAAGCAGGCTGTTTTAGCCTGTACACACTGAGTTGATGGCTTCCAGTGACCTGTTGGACTTGGAGTCAAATTTAACTCACTTTCTGTTGTTTTACACAGATCAGTCACAGGACAGAGTGTTTCACCAGATCTCAACTTTACAAACAAACAATACCAATTTCATACAGCCATATTTCACTGAACAGGACTCATGTAGAGATTTCTACATGAAAGCCTCTAAAAGGTAGAAGCAGGCTGTTTTAGCCTGTACCACTGAGTTGATGGCTTCCAGTGACCTGTTGGACTTTGGAGTCAAATTTAACTCACTTTCTGTTGTTTTACACAGATCAGTCACAGGACAGAGTGTTTCACCAGATCTCACCTTTACACAAAAAATACCAATTCGATACACCCATATTTCTCTGAACAGTACTCTTTTGCTTCTCAAGCCTAAGCGAGTGTGTAAAGCTCCTTTTGTGGACTTTATGAGCTAACAGCCACCTAATAAGTTCTAAATGGAGTTTTAATACCAAAATACAACTGTATGATGGGTGTGGGATGCTGATTTGAGCTGTTGTGATTTGGGGCCCCTATATGGCCCCTGAAAGAAACTAGCTTGGGAAAGGCGGCAGAAGGTTGAGATTCAAGATTCTTGATGGTGTTGTCTCTGTAAGTATCTCAATAAGTTTGAAGCCATTGGAGCTCAACTCAGAGATTTCTACATGAAAGCCTCTAAAAGGTAGAAGCAGGCTGTTTTAGCCTGTACACACTGAGTTGATGGCTTCCAGTGACCTGTTGGACTTTGGAGTCAAATTTAACTCACTTTCTGTTGTTTTACACAGATCAGTCACAGGACGAGTGTTTCACCAGATCTCACCTTTACAAAAAACAATACCAATTTCAAACAGCCATATTTGACTGAACAGGACTCATGTAGAGATTTCTACATGAAAGCCTCTAAAAGGTAGAAGCAGGCTGTTTAGCCTGTACACACTGAGTTGATGGCTTCCAGTGACCTGTTGGACTTTGGAGTCAAATTTAACTCACTTTCTGTTGTTTTACACAGATCAGTCACAGGACAGAGTGTTTCACCAGATCTCACCTTTACAGCAAACAATACCAATTTCATACAGCCATATTTCTCTGAACAGTACTCTTTGCTTCTTAAGCCTAAACGAGTGTGTAAAGCTCCTTTTGTGGATTTTATGAGCTAACAACCACCTAATAAGTTCTAAATGGAGTTTTAATACCAAAATACAACTGTATGATGGGTGTGGGCGCTGATTTGAGCTGTTGTGATTTGGGGCCCCTATGTGGCCCCTGAAAGAAACTAGCTAGGGAAAGGCGGCAGAAGGTTGAGATTCAAGATTCTTGATGTGTTGTGTCTATAAGTCTTCTCGGTAAGTTTGAAGCCATTTGGAGCTAAAATCAGAGATTCTACATGAAAGCCTCTAAAAGGTAGAAGCAGGCTGTTTAGCCTGTACACACTGAGTTGATGGCTTCCAGTGACCTGTTGGACTTTGGGTCAAATTTAACTCACTTTCTGTTGTTTTACACAGATCAGTCACAGGACAGAGTGTTTCACCAGATCTCACCTTTACAAAAAACAATACCAATTTCAAACAGCCATATTTCACTGAACAGGACTCATGTAGAGATTTCTACATGAAAGCTCTAAAAGGTAGAAGCAGGCTGTTTTAGCCTGTACACACTGAGTTGATGGCTTCCAGTGACCTGTTGGACTTTGGAGTCAAATTTAACTCACTTTCTGTTGTTTACACAGATCAGTCACAGGACAGAGTGTTTCACCAGATCTCAACTTTACAACAAACAATACCAATTTCATACAGCCATATTGACTGAACAGGACTCATGTAGAGATTTCTACATGAAAGCCTCTAAAAGGTAGAAGCAGGCTGTTTTAGCCTGTACACACTGAGTTGATGGCTTCCAGTGACCTGTTGGACTTTGGAGTCAAATTTAACTCACTTTCTGTTGTTTTACACAGATCAGTCACAGGACAGAGTGTTTCACCAGATCTCACCTTTACACAAAAATACCAATTCGATACACCCATATTTCTCTGAACAGTCTTTTGCTTCTCAAGCCTAAGCGAGTGTGTAAAGCTCCTTTTGTGGACTTTATGAGCTAACTGCCACCTAATAAGTTCTAAATGGAGTTTTAATACCAAAATACAACTGTATGATGGGTGTGGGACGCTGATTTGAGCTGTTGTGATTTGGGCCCCTATGTGGCCCTGAAAGAAACTAGCTTGGGAGAGGCGGCAGAAGGTTGAGATTCAAGATTCTTGATGGCGTTGTCTGTAAGACTTCTCGGTAAGTTTGAAGCCATTTGGAGCTCAACTCAGAGATTTCTACATGAAAGCCTCTAAAAGGTAGAAGCAGGCTGTTTTAGCCTGTACACACTGAGTTGATGGCTTCCAGTGACTGTTGGACTTTCGAGTCAAATTTAACTCACTTTCTGTTGTTTACACAGATCAGTCACAGGACAGAGTGTTTCACCAGATCTCACCTTACAACAAAAAATACCAATTTGATACACCCATATTTCACTTAACAGGACTGTCTTGCTTCTCAAGCCTAAGAGAGCGTGTAAAACTCCTTTTGTGGACTTTATGAGCTAACTGCCACCTAATAAGTTCTAAATGGAGTTTTAATACCAAAATACAACTGTATGATGGGTGTGGGACGCTGATTTGAGCTGTTGTGATTTGGGGCCCCTATGTGGCCCCTGAAAGAAACTAGCTTGGGAGAGGCGGCAGAAGGTTGAGATTCAAGATTCTTGATGGTGTTGTGTCTGTAAGTCTTCTCGGTAAGTTTGAAGCCATTTGGAGCTTGAGTCAGAGATTTCTACATGAAAGCCTCTAAAAGGTAGAAGCAGGCTGTTTTAGCCTGTACACACTGAGTTGATGGCTTCCAGTGACCTGTTGGACTTTGGAGTCAAATTTAACTCACTTTCTGTTGTTTTACACAGATCAGTCACAGGACAGAGTGTTTCACCAGATCTCACCTTTACAGCAAACAATACCAAATTCATACAGCCATATTTCTCTGAACAGTACTCTTTTACTTCTTAGGCCTAAGCGAGTGTGTAAAGCTCCTTTTGTGGACTTTATGAGCTAACAACCACCTAATAAGTTCTAAATGGAGTTTTAATACCAAAATACAACCGTATGATGGGTGTGGGACGCTGATTTGAGCTGTTGTGATTTGGGGCCCCTATGTGACCCCTGAAAGAAACTAGCTTGGGAAAGGCGGCAGAAGGTTGAGATTCAAGATTCTTGATGGCGTTGTCTCTGTAAGACTTCTCGGTAAGTTTGAAGCCATTTGGAGCTCAACTCAGAGATTTCTACATGAAAGCCTCTAAAAGGTAGAAGCAGGCTGTTTTAGCCTGTACACACTGAGTTGATGGCTTCCAGTGACCTGTTGGACTTTGGAGTCAAATTTAACTCACTTTCTGTTGTTTTACACAGATCAGTCACAGGACAGAGTTTCACCAGATCTCAACTTTACAACAAACAATACCAATTCATACAGCCATATTTCACTGAACAGGACTCATGTAGAGATTTCTACATGAAAGCCTCTAAAAGGTAGAAGCAGGCTGTTTTAGCCTATACACACTGAGTTGATGGCTTCCAGTGACCTGTTGGACTTTGGAGTCAAATTTAACTCACTTTCTGTTGTTTTACACAGATCAGTCACAGGACAGAGTGTTTCACCAGATCTCACCTTTACAACAAAAAATACCAATTTGATACACCCATATTTCACTTAACAGGACTCTCTTGCTTCTCAAGCCTAAGAGAGCGTGTAAAACTCCTTTTGTGGACTTTATGAGCTAACTGCCACCTAATAAGTTCTAAATGGAGTTTTAATACCAAAATACAACTGTATGATGGGTGTGGGACGCTGATTTGAGCTGTTGTGATTTGGGGCCCCTATGTGGCCCCTGAAAGAAACTAGCTTGGGAGAGGCGGCAGAAGGTTGAGATTCAAGATTCTTGATGGTGTTGTGTCTGTAAGTCTTCTCGGTAAGTTTGAAGCCATTTGGAGCTCGACTCAGAGATTTCTACATGAAAGCCTCTAAAAGGTAGAAGCAGGCTGTTTTAGCCTGTACACACTGAGTTGATGGCTTCCAGTGACCTGTTGGACTTTGGAGTCAAATTTAAATCACTTTCTGTTGTTTTACACAGATCAGTCACAGGACAGAATGTTTCACCAGATCTCACCTTTACAGCAAACAATACCAATTTCATACAGCCATATTTCACTGAACAGGACTCATGTAGAGATTTCTACGTGAAAGCCTCTAAAAGGTAGAAGCAGGCTGTTTTAGCCTGTACACACTGAGTTGATGGCTTCCAGTGACCTGTTGGACTTTGGAGTCAAATTTAACTCACTTTCTGTTGTTTTACACAGATCAGTCACAGGACAGAGTGTTTCACCAGATCTCACCTTTACAAAAAACAATACCAATTTCAACAGCCATATTTCACTGAACAGGACTCATGTAGAGATTTCTACATGAAAGCCTCTAAAAGGTAGAAGCAGGCTGTTTTAGCCTGTACACACTGAGTTGATGGCTTCCATTGACCTGTTGGACTTTGGAGTCAAATTTAACTCACTTTCTGTTGTTTTACACAGATCAGTCACAGGACAGAGTGTTTCACCAGATCTCACCTTTACAGCAAACAATACCAATTTCATACAGTATGATGGGTGTGGGACGCTGATTTGAGCTGTTGTGATTTGGCCCCTGAAAGAAACTAGCTTGGGAAAGGCGGCAGAAGGTTGAGATTCAAGATTCTTGATGGTGTTGTCTCTGTAAGTCTTCTCGGTAAGTTTGAAGCCATTTGGAGCTCAACTCAGAGATTTCTACATGAAAGCCTCTAAAAGGTAGAAGCAGGCTGTTTTAGCCTGTACACACTGAGTTGATGGCTTCCAGTGACCTGTTGTACTTTGGAGTCAAATTTAACTCACTTTCTGTTGTTTAACACAGATCAGTCACAGGACAGAGTGTTTCACCAGATCTCAACTTTACATCAAACAATACCAATTTCATACAGCCATATTTGACTGAACAGGACTCATGTAGAGATTTCTACATGAAAGCCTCTAAAAGGTAGAAGCAGGCTGTTTTAGCCTGTACACACTGAGTTGATGGCTTCCAGTGACCTGTTGGACTTTGGAGTCAAATTTAACTCACTTTCTGTTGTTTTACACAGATCAGTCACAGGACAGAGTGTTTCACCAGATCTCAACTTTACAACAAACAATACCAATTTCATACAGCCATATTTCACTGAACAGGACTCATGTAGAGATTTCTACATGAAAGCCTCTAAAAGGTAGAAGCAGGCTGTTTGAGCCTGTACACACTGAGTTGATGGCTTCCAGTGACCTGTTGGACTTTGGAGTCAAATTTAACTCACTTTCTGTTGTTTTACACAGATCAGTCACAGGACAGAGTGTTTCACCAGATCTCAACTTTACAGCAAACAATACCAATTTCATACAGCCATATTTCTCTGAACAGTACTCTTTTGCTTCTTAAGCCTAAGCGAGTGTGTAAAGCTCCTTTTGTGGATTTTATGAGCTAACAACACCTAATAAGTTCTAAATGGAGTTTTAATACCAAAATACAACTGTATGATGGGTGTGGGACGCTGATTTGAGCTGTTGTGATTTGGGGCCCCTATGTGGCCCCTGAAAGAAACTAGCTTGGGAAAGGCGGCAGAAGGTTGAGATTCAAGATTCTTGATGGTGTTGTGTCTGTAAGTCTTCTCGGTAAGTTTGAAGCCATTTGGAACTCAACTCAGAGATTTCTACATGAAAGCCTCTAAAAGGTAGAAGCAGGCTGTTTTAGCCTGTACACACTGAGTTGATGGCTTCCAGTGACCTGTTGGACTTTGGAGTCAAATTTAACTCACTTTCTGTTGTTTTACACAGATCAGTCACAGGACAGAGTGTTTCACCAGATCTCACCTTTACAAAAAACAATACCAATATCATACAGTCATATTTGACTGAACTGGACTCATGTAGAGATTTCTACATGAAAGCCTCTAAAAGGTAGAAGCAGGCTGTTTTAGCCTGTACACACTGAGTTGATGGCTTCCAGTGACCTGTTGGACTTTGGAGTCAAATTTAACTCACTTTCTGTTGTTTTACACAGATCAGTCACAGGACAGAGTGTTTCACCAGATCTCACCTTTACACAAAAAATACCAATTCGATACACCCATATTTCTCTGAACAGTACTCTTTTGCTTCTCAAGCCTAAGCGAGCGTGTAAAGCTCCTTTTGTGGACTTTATGAGCTAACTGCCACCTAATAAGTTCTAAATGGAGTTTTAATACCAAAATACAACTGTATGATGGGTGTGGGACGCTGATTTGAGCTGTTGTGATTTCGGGCCCCTATGTGGCCCCTGAAAGAAACTAGCTTGGGAAAGGCATCAGAAGGTTGAGATTCAAGATTCTTGATGGTGTTGTCTCTGTAAGTCTTCTCGGTAAGTTTGAAGCCATTTGGAGCTCAACTCAGAGATTTCTACATGAAAGCCTCTAAAAGGTAGAAGCAGGCTGTTTTAGCCTGTACACACTGAGTTGATGGCTTCCAGTGACCTGTTGGACTTTGGAGTCAAATTTAACTCATTTTCTGTTGTTTTACACAGATCAGTCACAGGACAGAGTGTTTCACCAGATCTCATCTTTACAGCAAACAATACCAATTTCATACAGCCATATTTCACTGAAAAGGATTCTCTTGCTTCTTAAGCCTTAAGCAAGTGTGTAAAGCTCCTTTTGTGGACTTTATGAGCTAACAACCACCTAATAAATTCTAAATGGAGTTTTAATACCAAAATACAACTGTTTGATGGGTGTGGGACGCTGATTTGAGCTGTTGTGATTTGGGGCCCCTATGTGGCCCTGAAAGAAACTAGCTTGGGAAAGGTGGCAGAAGGTTGAGATTCAAGATTCTTGATGGTTTTGTGTCTGTAAGTATTCTCGGTAAGTTTGAAGCCATTTGGAGCTCAACTCAGATTTCTACATGAAAGCCTCTAAAAGGTAGAAGCAGGCTGTTTTAGCCTGTACACACTGAGTTGATGGCTTCCAGTGACCTGTTGGACTTTGGAGTCAAATTTAACTCATTTTCTGTTGTTTTACACAGATCAGTCACAGGACAGAGTGTTTCACCAGATCTCACCTTTACACAAAAAATACCAATTCGATACACCCATATTTCTCTGAACAGTACTCTTTTGCTTCTCAAGCCTAAGCGAGCGTGTAAAGCTCCTTTTGTGGACTTTATGAGCTAACTGCCACCTAATAAGTTCTAAATGGAGTTTTAATACCAAAATACAACTGTATGATGGGTGTGGGACGCTGATTTGAGCTGTTGTGATTTCGGGCCCCTATGTGGCCCCTGAAAGAAACTAGCTTGGGAAAGGCGTCAGAAGGTTGAGATTCAAGATTCTTGATGGTGTTGTCTCTGTAAGTCTTCTCGGTAAGTTTGAAGCCATTTGGAGCTCGACTCAGAGATTTCTACATGAAAGCCTCTAAAAGGTAGAAGCAGGCTGTTTTAGCCTGTACACACTGAGTTGATGGCTTCCAGTGACCTGTTGGACTTTGGAGTCAAATTTAACTCACTTTCTGTTGTTTTACACAGATCAGTCACAGGACAGAGTGTTTCACCAGATCTCACCTTTACAAAAAACAATACCAATTTCATACAGCCATATTTCACTGAACAGGACTCATGTAGAGATTTCTACATGAAAGCCTCTAAAAGGTAGAAGCAGGCTGTTTTAGCCTGTACACACTGAGTTGATGGCTTCCAGTGACCTGTTGGACTTTGGAGTCAAATTTAACTCACTTTCTGTTGTTTTACACAGATCAGTCACAGGACAGAGTGTTTCACCAGATCTCATCTTTACAGCAAACAATACCAATTTCATACAGCCATATTTCACTGAAAAGGACTCTCTTGCTTCTTAAGCCTAAGCAAGTGTGTAAAGCTCCTTTTGTGGACTTTATGAGCTAACAGCCACCTAATAAGTTCTAAATGGAGTTTTAATACCAAATTAAAGCTGCAAGCAGCGTTGGGCGGGCCCTCGCACTTGTAAGCGCATCCGCGTGTGAGCCGGCCGAGTTGCACATTCTGGAGCTCTGCCGGTGCGGCTGTGAATTTCCTACGCGGTTATGTCGCCGCATGAAGGTGCTATATGTCACTTCCTGTGTCCCCTATGTGGAGCTACATAGCACTTGCCGCTATGAATATAAATCGGTATTGACGTGTAGATGTCTGGGGGTCAGAGAGTTATCAAGCACGCAAAGTTTGGTTCAGATGTGAGCATGTACACTGAACAATAATGTACCCAAACAATAAAATAAATTCCTTTTATATTTCCCTGCCTTGTTGTTTATGTGTACATACAGAGGAAGAATGTGATAACAGCACACATTTCATCGTTACTGTGTGCTGTACCGCAGTTCTGTGTCCATGCATGCAGCAAACTGAAAGCACTGTCTGTCGGAGCGTCTACGTGAAAAGAGAAGGAAGACATGGCTGGTAGTGTCTTCAGAGTTGTTAAACACCTCAGCGCACTGAAGGAAGCCATCTGACTGTGTGAGGGGCAAGATCGTTGATGTCTGCAGGCAGAGTAGGCCTAGAGCTCTCCTGTCTGACTGGTCCACCAATAGCAGAGAAGATGACCCCTTGAGACCAGCCCCTCCTCATTTGCATAATGAGTCAGAAATGCATACAGAAATTTAAAAAGGACAGGCAGAAATAAATACCATGGGTGAAAATAAATAAGGTAGAAAAATACAAAGGAAGAATAAAACAGACAAAAATATTAAAACACACAATAAATATATTAAAAAATTAGTAATAAATAAAGTTGAAGATTATAAGGGAGAATAAATAAATAAGGTAATTATAATAAAGGTGAATAAGTAAAGGCACTAATTAAAATATAACATTTATGTCTCCTTGTATAATTTAATTACTACCAACATTTATTTATTTACTTTATTTTTTTGTGTATTTAATTGGAAGCTTATTTATTTATTGAGCATTTATTTATTTCTGTATTTATTTCTGGCTGTGTCAGGATCGGTCCTCCATAACGGGGTGGGAGAGTTATCAAGCACGTAAAGTTTGGTTCAGATGTGAGCATGTACACTGAAGTTACAACAACTTCCTGTGTCATGGCGAAGACTTGATCTCTGACGCCACGCCACGGACACACCCATTGACGAAAACTCGCAAATAGCACAACTTTTCATCTTCAATGCCTTTAGAAGGCACAGCACAAATTTGAAGTCGGTCGGACTAAATCCCTAGGAGGAGTTCGTTAAAGTACGAAGTGTGTAAATCATCCAAAATTTGACGTAAAATTCAAAATGGCCGACTTCCTGTTGATTTTAGGGCATCGCTCCAAGAGGCTTTTTTGTGCGTCTGGACAAGATACACGTACCACAGAAAATTCGTGCACGTAGGTGAAACGTGCGGCGGGGGCTGCTTCGTTAAAAGTCACTTCCTGTTGCCAGCAGGTGGCGCTATGACTGTGGGTGAATGTCAGCATGTACATGTGTTCAGGGCGGGACTCTCATCCTACATGTACAGTTTGGTCCAGATGTGAGCATGTACACTGAAGTTACGACAACTTCCGTGTCATGGCGAAGAGTTGATCTTTGACGCCACGCCACGGACACGCCCATTGACGAAAACTTGCAAATAGCACAACTTTTCATCTTCAATGCCTTTAGAAGGCACAGCAGAAATTTGAGGTCGGTCGGACTAAATCCCTAGGAGGAGTTCGTTAAAGTACGAAGTGTGTAAATCATCCAAAATTTGACGTAAAATTCAAAATGGCCGACTTCCTGTTGGGTTTAGGCTATGGCTCCAAGAGACTTTTTTGTGCGTCTGGACAAGATACACGTACCACAGAAAATTCGTGCACGTAGGTGAAACGTGCGGCGGGGGCTGCTTCGTTAAAGTCACTTTCTGTTGCCAGCAGGTGGCGCTATGACTGTGGGTGAATGTCGGCATGTACATGTGTTCAGGGCGGGACTCTCATCCTACATGTACAGTTTGGTCCAGATGTGAGCATGTACACTGAAGTTACAACAACTTCCTGTTTCATGCGAATCATCGACGCCACGGACACGCCCATTGACGAAAACGCAAATAGCACAACTTTTCATCGTCAATGCCTTTAGAAGGCACAGCAGAAATTTGACGTCGATCCGACTAAATCCCTAGGAGGAGTTCGTTAAAGTACGAAGTGTGTAAATCATCCAAAAATGGCCGTAAAATTCAAAATGGCCGACTTCCTGTTGACTTTAGGCTATGGGTTCTTGAGGCTTTTTTGTGCGTCTTGATATGATACATGTCCCCAGAAAATTTCGTACATGTAGGTTGAACGTGAACGAGGGGCTAATTTTTCCAATTTTCTAGGTGGCGCTAGCGAGTCATTTTGCAACGCCCATGTGCGAAACTTGTAGAATACGAAATTTTTCACCGGTTCTGACATGTTTGCAAATTTTGGTGAGTTTTCGAGATGTTTAGGCCATGTCATTTGGCCTACTTTGCAGAAAAAAAAAAAAAAAAAAAAAAAAAAAAAAAAATCCGAGCAAATTCAATAGGGACCTCACACGGTCGTGCTCGGGCCCTAATTAAAGCTGCAAGCAGCGTTGGGCGGGCCCTCGCACTTGTAAGCGCGTCCGCGCGTGAGCCGGCCGAGTTGCACATTCTGGAGCTCTGCCGGTGCGGCTGTGAATTTCCTACGCGGTTCCGACGCCGCATGAATGTGCTATATGTCACTTCCTGTGTCCCCTATGTGGAGCTACATAGCACTTGCCGCTATGAATATAAATCGGTATTGACGTGTAGATGTCTGCGGGGTGGGAGAGTTATCAAGCACGTAAAGTTTGTTTCAGATGTGAACATGTACACTGAACAATAATGTACCCAAACAATAAAATAAATTCCTTTTATATTTCCCTGCCTTGTTGTTTATGTGTACATACAGAGGAAGAATGTGAGAACAGCACACATTTCATCGTTACTGTGTGTTAGAGCATGGGAGAACAGTGGATACTTTTAATACAGCCCACACCCCTAATACTGTGTAACTATAACAAGTAGAGAACAGAAGAAAAAGATGTTCTTTCTTTACAACTGTCTGCATAGCTTATTCATATTGTGTAATGAATGAAAATAAATAGGCCTACTAGGCTCCTCTCTACTTTGACATTTAAGATTAGCTTGTTTGATCCACCTTCATACACATGTGACATTACTGTACAACTTGAGAAAGGTGAGTTGTTTTCTGCTCCAGCCTGCCTAAAAGAAAAGCGTTTTGGGATTAAATGGACTTTATTAGCTGCTGCAGTGCAGGATGAACTCAGAATAGACCCATTTCTCACCTTATTATTCTAAATCATGCAACGAAGAAGAAGAAATGCATAAGAAATCCTGGGACAAAATCTGTCCACAAATACTGTACAGCATGTAGTCTGATGATCAAGACTTGTGTTATAGCTGACTTGGGCAGTGAAATGTTTTTTTAATTCATGTGGTCATAGTTGTCCACAACTCAAATCAGAATATAAGAAGAAATGTTTTATACCACCTCAAGAAGGCTTCCTATCAGAAAGGTAGGAAGGTATTTCAAATGTACAACTGCAGTACTTAAATCTAAGTAAAGTAATTTCCCTGACATTTTTGTGTTACTTTACTTTTAATAGACCCATGTAAGAGGTTTTATACTTCCTGTGAGTATAATCCAATCAATCTTATTTTCATACTGTATATCCGTTGTGTAATTTGATAAATTGTGTTGTATGTCGTGCTCGCATCTCAGAGAAGACTCTGACTGCAACATGCGTCTTTGTAAAGAGAGAAACAGACAGAAAAAGTCTCTAACTCTGCCTGTCAGCTCGCTCTGCTCCGTTAAAACTGAATTTACCATACAGAATTGAATACGAGTGCACTCCAGATTTAGCTGCAGCCAGCTGACCGTGTGCTTCTCCCTATACCGCAGTTCTGTGTCCATGCATGCAGCAAACTGAAAGCACTGTCTGTCGGTGCTCTACGTGAAAAGAGAAGGAAGACATTGCTGGTAGTATTGTCTTCAGAGTTGTTAAACACCTCAGCGCACTGAAGGAAGCCATCTGACTGTGTGAGGGGCAAGATCGTTGATGTCTGCAGGCAGAGTAGGAGCTCTCCTGTCTGACTGGTCCACCAATAGCAGAGAAGATGACCCCTTGAGACACAGCCCCTCCTCATTTGCATAATGAGGCAGAAATAAATACCATGGGTGAAAATAAATAAGGTAAATAAATACAAAGGAAGAATAAAACAGACAAAAATATTAAAACACACACATAAATAAATACATTAAAAAAATTAGTAATAAATAAAGTTGAATAAACAAATAAGGTAATTATAACAAAGGTGAATAAGTAAAGGCACTAATTAAAATATACATTTATGTCTCCTTGTATAATTTAATTACTACCTACATTTATTTATTTACTTATTTTTTTGTGTATTTAATTGGATGCTTATTTATTTATTGAGCATTTATTTATTTCTGTATTTATTTCTGACTGTGTCAGGATCGGTCCTCCATAGCGGGGTGGGAGAGTTATCAAGCACGTAAAGTTTGGTTCAGATGTGAGCATGTACACTGAAGTTACAACAACTTCCTGTGTCATGGCGAAGACTTGATCTCTGACGCCACGCCACGGACACACCCATTGACGAAAACTCGCAAATAGCACAACTTTTCATCTTCAATGCCTTTAGAAGGCACAGCACAAATTTGAAGTCGGTCGGACTAAATCCCTAGGAGGAGTTCGTTAAAGTACGAAGTGTGTAAATCATCCAAAATTTGACGTAAAATTCAAAATGGCCGACTTCCTGTTGATTTTAGGGCATCGCTCCAAGAGGCTTTTTTGTGCGTCTGGACAAGATACACGTACCACAGAAAATTCGTGCACGTAGGTAAAACGTGCGGCGGGGGCTGCTTCGTTAAAAGTCACTTCCTGTTGCCAGCAGGTGGCGCTATGACTGTCTGTGAATGTCAGCATGTACATGTGTTCAGGGCGGGACTCTCATCCTACATGTACAGTTTGGTCCAGATGTGAGCATGTACACTGAAGTTACGACAACTTCCGTGTCATGGCGAAGAGTTGATCTTTGACGCCACGCCACGGACACGCCCATTGACGAAAACTTGCAAATAGCACAACTTTTCATCTTCAATGCCTTTAGAAGGCACAGCACAAATTTGAGGTCGGTCGGACTAAATCCCTAGGAGGAGTTCGTTAAAGTACGAAGTGTGTAAATCATCCAAAATTTGACGTAAAATTCAAAATGGCCGACTTCCTGTTGATTTTAGGGCATCGCTCCAAGAGGCTTTTTTGTGCGTCTGGACAAGATACACGTACCACAGAAAATTCGTGCACGTAGGTAAAACGTGCGGCGGGGGCTGCTTCGTTAAAAGTCACTTCCTGTTGCCAGCAGGTGGCGCTATGACTGTGGGTGAATGTCAGCATGTACATGTGTTCAGGGCGGGACTCTCATCCTACATGTACAGTTTGGTCCAGATGTGAGCATGTACACTGAAGTTACGACAACTTCCGTGTCATGGCGAAGAGTGATCTTTGACGCCACGCCACGGACACGCCCATTGACGAAAACTTGCAAATAGCACAACTTTTCATCTTCAATGCCTTTAGAAGGCACAGCAAATTTGAGGTCGGTCGGACTAAATCCCTAGGAGGAGTTCGTTAAAGTACGAAGTGTGTAAATCATCCAAAATTTGACGTAAAATTCAAAATGGCCGACTTCCTGTTGGGTTTAGGCTATGGCTCCAAGAGACTTTTTTGTGCGTCTGGACAAGATACACGTACCACAGAAAATTCGTGCACGTAGGTGAAACGTGCGGCGGGGGCTGCTTCGTTAAAGGTCACTTTCTGTTGCCAGCAGGTGGCGCTATGACTGTGGGTGAATGTCGGCATGTACATGTGTTCAGGGCGGGACTCTCATCCTAGATGTACAGTTTGGTCCAGATGTGAGCATGTACACTGAAGTTACAACAACTTCCTGTTTCATAGCGAATCATCGACGCCACGGACACGCCCATTGACGAAAACGCGCAAATAGCACAACTTTTCATCGTCAATGCCTTTAGAAGGCACAGCAGAAATTTGACGTCGATCCGACTAAATCCCTAGGAGGAGTTCGTTAAAGTACGAAGTGTGTAAATCATCCAAAAATGGCCATAAAATTCAAAATGGCCGACTTCCTGTTGACTTTAGGCTATGGGTTCTTGAGGCTTTTTTGTGCGTCTTGATATGATACATGTCCCCAGAAAATTTCGTACATGTAGGTTGAACGTGAACGAGGGGCTAATTTTCCAATTTTCTAGGTGGCGCTAGCGAGTCATTTTGCCACGCCCATGTGCGAAACTTGTAGAATACGAAATTTTTCACCGGTTCTGACATGTTTGCAAATTTTGGTGAGTTTTCGAGTATGTTTAGGCCATGTCATTTGGCCTACTTTGCAGAAAAAAAAAAAAAAAAAAAAAAAAAAAATATAATCCGAGCAATTCAATAGGGACCTCACACGGTCGTGCTCGGCCCTAATTAAAGCTGCAAGCAGCGTTGGGCGGGCCCTCGCACTTGTAAGCGCGTCCGCGCGTGAGCCGGCCGAGTTGCACATTCTGGAGCTCTGCCGGTGCGGCTGTGAATTTCCTACGCGTTTCCGACGCCGCATGAATGTGCTATATGTCACTTCCTGTGTCCCCTATGTGGAGCTACATAGCACTTGCCGCTATGAATATAAATCGGTATTGACGTGTAGATGTCTGCGGGGTGGGAGAGTTATCAAGCACGTAAAGTTTGTTTCAGATGTGACATGTACACTGAACAATAATGTACCCAAACAATAAAATAAATTCCTTTTATATTTCCCTGCCTTGTTGTTTATGTGTACATACAGAGGAAGAATGTGAGAACAGCACACATTTCATCGTTACTGTGTGTTAGAGCATGGGAGAACAGTGGATACTTTTAATACAGCCCACACCCCTAATACTGTGTAACTATAACAAGTAGAGAACAGAAGAAAAAGATGTTCTTTCTTTACAACTGTCTGCATAGCTTATTCATATTGTGTAATGAATGAAAATAAATAGGCCTACTAGGCTCCTCTCTACTTTGACATTTAAGATTAGCTTGTTTGATCCACCTTCATACACATGTGACATTACTGTACAACTTGAGAAAGGTGAGTTGTTTTCTGCTCCAGCCTGCCTAAAAGAAAAGCGTTTTGGGATTAAATGGACTTTATTAGCTGCTGCAGTGCAGGATGAACTCAGAATAGACCCATTTCTCACCTTATTATTCTAAATCATGCAACGAAGAAGAAGAAATGCATAAGAAATCCTGGGACAAAATCTGTCCACAAATACTGTACAGCATGTAGTCTGATGATCAAGACTTGTGTTATAGCTGACTTGGGCAGTGAAATGTTTTTTTAATTCATGTGGTCATAGTTGTCCACAACTCAAATCAGAATATAAGAAGAAATGTTTTATACCACCTCAAGAAGGCTTCCTATCAGAAAGGTAGGAAGGTATTTCAAATGTACAACTGCAGTACTTAAATCTAAGTAAAGTAATTTCCCTGACATTTTTGTGTTACTTTACTTTTAATAGACCCATGTAAGAGGTTTTATACTTCCTGTGAGTATAATCCAATCAATCTTATTTTCATACTGTATATCCGTTGTGTAATTTGATAAATTGTGTTGTATGTCGTGCTCGCATCTCAGAGAAGACTCTGACTGCAACATGCGTCTTTGTAAAGAGAGAAACAGACAGAAAAAGTCTCTAACTCTGCCTGTCAGCTCGCTCTGCTCCGTTAAAACTGAATTTACCATACAGAATTGAATACGAGTGCACTCCAGATTTAGCTGCAGCCAGCTGACCGTGTGCTTCTCCCTATACCGCAGTTCTGTGTCCATGCATGCAGCAAACTGAAAGCACTGTCTGTCGGTGCTTCTACGTGAAAAGAGAAGGAAGACATTGCTGGTAGTATTGTCTTCAGAGTTGTTAAACACCTCAGCGCACTGAAGGAAGCCATCTGACTGTGTGAGGGGCAAGATCGTTGATGTCTGCAGGCAGAGTAGGAGCTCTCCTGTCTGACTGGTCCACCAATAGCAGAGAAGATGACCCCTTGAGACACAGCCCCTCCTCATTTGCATAATGAGGCAGAAATAAATACCATGGGTGAAAATAAATAAGGTAAATAAATACAAAGGAAGAATAAAACAGACAAAAATATTAAAACACACACATAAATAAATACATTAAAAAATTAGTAATAAATAAAGTTGAATAAACAAATAAGGTAATTATAACAAAGGTGAATAAGTAAAGGCACTAATTAAAATATATACATTTATGTCTCCTTGTATAATTTAATTACTACCTACATTTATTTATTTACTTAATTTTTTTGTGTATTTAATTGGATGCTTATTTATTTATTGAGCATTTATTTATTTCTGTATTTATTTCTGACTGTGTCAGGATCGGTCCTCCATAGCGGGGTGGGAGAGTTATCAAGCACGTAAAGTTTGGTTCAGATGTGAGCATGTACACTGAAGTTACAACAACTTCCTGTGTCATGGCGAAGACTTGATCTCTGACGCCACGCCACGGACACACCCATTGACGAAAACTCGCAAATAGCACAACTTTTCATCTTCAATGCCTTTAGAAGGCACAGCACAAATTTGAAGTCGGTCGGACTAAATCCCTAGGAGGAGTTCGTTAAAGTACGAAGTGTGTAAATCATCCAAAATTTGACGTAAAATTCAAAATGGCCGACTTCCTGTTGATTTTAGGGCATCGCTCCAAGAGGCTTTTTTGTGCGTCTGGACAAGATACACGTACCACAGAAAATTCGTGCACGTAGGTAAAACGTGCGGCGGGGGCTGCTTCGTTAAAAGTCACTTCCTGTTGCCAGCAGGTGGCGCTATGACTGTCTGTGAATGTCAGCATGTACATGTGTTCAGGGCGGGACTCTCATCCTACATGTACAGTTTGGTCCAGATGTGAGCATGTACACTGAAGTTACGACAACTTCCGTGTCATGGCGAAGAGTTGATCTTTGACGCCACGCCACGGACACGCCCATTGACGAAAACTTGCAAATAGCACAACTTTTCATCTTCAATGCCTTTAGAAGGCACAGCACAAATTTGAGGTCGGTCGGACTAAATCCCTAGGAGGAGTTCGTTAAAGTACGAAGTGTGTAAATCATCCAAAATTTGACGTAAAATTCAAAATGGCCGACTTCCTGTTGATTTTAGGGCATCGCTCCAAGAGGCTTTTTTGTGCGTCTGGACAAGATACACGTACCACAGAAAATTCGTGCACGTAGGTAAAACGTGCGGCGGGGGCTGCTTCGTTAAAAGTCACTTCCTGTTGCCAGCAGGTGGCGCTATGACTGTGGGTGAATGTCAGCATGTACATGTGTTCAGGGCGGGACTCTCATCCTACATGTACAGTTTGGTCCAGATGTGAGCATGTACACTGAAGTTACGACAACTTCCGTGTCATGGCGAAGAGCTGATCTTTGACGCCACGCCACGGACACGCCCATTGACGAAAACTTGCAAATAGCACAACTTTTCATCTTCAATGCCTTTAGAAGGCACAGCACAAATTTGAGGTCGGTCGGACTAAATCCCTAGGAGGAGTTCGTTAAAGTACGAAGTGTGTAAATCATCCAAAATTTGACGTAAAATTCAAAATGGCCGACTTCCTGTTGGGTTTAGGCTATGGCTCCAAGAGGCTTTTTTGTGCGTCTGGACAAGATACACGTACCACAGAAAATTCGTGCACGTAGGTGAAACGTGCGGCGGGGGCTGCTTCGTTAAAGGTCACTTTCTGTTGCCAGCAGGTGGCGCTATGACTGTGGGTGAATGTCGGCATGTACATGTGTTCAGGGCGGGACTCTCATCCTAGATGTACAGTTTGGTCCAGATGTGAGCATGTACACTGAAGTTACAACAACTTCCTGTTTCATTGCGAATCATCGACGCCACGGACACGCCCATTGACGAAAACGCGCAAATAGCACAACTTTTCATCGTCAATGCCTTTAGAAGGCACAGCAGAAATTTGACGTCGATCCGACTAAATCCCTAGGAGGAGTTCGTTAAAGTACGAAGTGTGTAAATCATCCAAAAATGGCCGTAAAATTCAAAATGGCCGACTTCCTGTTGACTTTAGGCTATGGGTTCTTGAGGCTTTTTTGTGCGTCTTGATATGATACATGTCCCCAGAAAATTTCGTACATGTAGGTTGAACGTGAACGAGGGGCTAATTTTCCAATTTTCTAGGTGGCGCTAGCGAGTCATTTTGCCACGCCCATGTGCGAAACTTGTAGAATACGAAATTTTTCACCGGTTCTGACATGTTTGCAAATTTTGGTGAGTTTTCGAGTATGTTTAGGCCATGTCATTTGGGCCTACTTTGCAGAAAAAAAAAAAAAAAAAAAAAAAAATAATAATCCGAGCAAATTCAATAGGGACCTCACACGGTCGTGCTCGGGCCCTAAATAATCCGAGCAAATTCAATAGGGACCTCGCACGGTCGTGCTCGGGCCCTAAATACAACTGTATGATGGGTGTGGGACGCTGATTTGAGCTGTTGTGATTTGGGGCCCCTATGTGGCCCCTGAAAGAAACTAGCTTGGGAAAGGCGGCAGAAGGTTGAGATTCAAGATTCTTGATGGTGTTGTGTCTGTAAGTCTTCTCAGTAAGTTTGAAGCCATTTGGAGCTCAACTCAGAGATTTCTACATGAAAGCCTCTAAAAGGTAGAAGCAGGCTGTTTTAGCCTGTACACACTGAGTTGATGGCTTCCAGTGACCTGTTGGACTTTGGAGTCAAATTTAACTCACTTTCTGTTGTTTTACACAGATCAGTCACAGGACAGAGTGTTTCACCAGATCTCACCTTTACAACAAAAAACAATACCAATATCATACAGTCATATTTGACTGAACAGGACTCATGTAGAGATTTCTACGTGAAAGCCTCTAAAAGGTAGAAGCAGGCTGTTTTAGCCTGTACACACTGAGTTGATGGCTTCCAGTGACCTGTTGGACTTTGGAGTCAAATTTAACTCACTTTCTGTTGTTTTACACAGATCAGTCACAGGACAGAGTGTTTCACCAGATCTCATCTATACAGCAAACAATACCAATTTCATACAGCCATATTTCTCTGAACAGTACTTTTTTGCTTCTTAAGCGTAAGCGAGTGTGTAAAGCTCCTTTTGTGGATTTTATGAGCTAACAGCCACCTAATAAGTTCTAAATGGAGTTTTAATACCAAAATACAACTGTATGATGGGTGTGGGACGCTGATTTGAGCTGTTGTGATTTGGGGCCCCTATGTGGCCCCTGAAAGAAACTAGCTTGGGAAAGGCGGCAGAAGGTTGAGATTCAAGATTCTTGATGGTGTTGTCTCTGTAAAACTTCTCGGTAAGTTTGAAGCCATTTGGAGCTCAACTCAGAGATTTCTACATGAAAGCCTCTAAAAGGTAGAAGCAGGCTGTTTTAGCCTGTACACACTGAGTTGATGGCTTCCAGTGACCTGTTGGACT
>NW_024044508.1:0-24550 GCF_014851395.1 Micropterus salmoides | reverse complement strand
AAGAGGAAACACTGTTTGTAAGTCAGATATGCTTGAATAATAGTAATTATCATATCTACATGTTACATTAAACATAATAATGAATGGTAGTTATACAAACTGAAATTAATTTAAGAAACTGTTTTTCGAATAGTCCTCTTCTGTTTATGGTAGAACAAAACTATGTGCAGAAAAGTTTACAGGAAGGTGTAAATATGTGTATTTTACTAATAATAATAAACATAATTCCACTGATGTCATCTGCTGTGGCAAATCTGAGTTTTCTGACAGTTTTACATGGACACACAACCCCATTTATTTCTGAATTTGGACTCTTGCATCAACTCACCTGCTACAGATGGTCTCTGAAAGCATCCTTGACAGGACTTATTCAGCTTTCATGTGCAGTGAAGGTACATAGAGGTCAACAAATGCAAAAAACTGGCCCAAAACTTGAAAATGTGACTTAATTATAGACACTATAGAGGTTATATATACACACACAAACCAATTTTTCGGAATTTGGATGTTTAATTGGGAAGTGTCGTTGAATTACTTCAAGACTTGCTTTAATAACTACATTTCCTGACCTAAGCACTTTGATTTGCCTTATATACTATATATAAAAAAAAAAACTACAGTTGAGTGTTTAAAAATACAGCCTAATGGCTTGTTTGATTAATTGGATTTGTTGTACTGTTGTGAAAAACAAAAAATAAAACTATAAAAAGAGAAGCATTTTTATTTTTATTTTCCATGCATAGTTATTTAAAAAAGCAATTTTGTGGTTGGTTTTAAAATTTTGTGGTTGATAAATGTTAATAGCAGAGACTAAAGGGGAAAAAACACGAGAGCATATTTATGGGTGGGACTTTGATTTAAAATCACACTGCATTATTAGTAGTTTTAAAATTTAAACTTTTTTGAAATTTCAATTTATGGTTAGTATACATACAGTATACAACATGTGTTTTGGCATTTTTGGCACACTTCTTCCTCGGCTTACAGCATACAGACACAACTCGCATATCTCATTCAACCATTTCACAAGTTGATGAAAGGGTCTTGACATGGGTCAGAAGGTATTAGAAGTCATAAATGATGAACCAATCCATCAGCTCGCTCCTACAGGCACCTTGGGGTGTATATGGACAATACCTTTGGCTGGAAGGCCCGTGTTGAAAGGGGTGTTATCATTTAGAGCAAACACTCACAGTGAATCAGAGGGTTTAATGTTACACAAGGCTGCATTACAGAGCATTTTAATATGACTGTCATGAAGGTTGTGGAGAAGAATAGAAACCAGTCTCTCCAGGCAAGCATAAAGAATGTGGTCTGATCCATCTTTATTCTCCATACATTTTACATTTACATTTTACATTTAGTCATTTAGCAGACACTTTTATCCAAAGCGACTTACATCTGAGGTCTAAACCAAACAAGTTATCGTGAGGAGGCAATAACAACACAAGAAGTGCTCAAATACAAAGTTCAAACATTGCTCAGAGTAGCATAAACTAGGCAAGTGAGGATTTAAAGGATTTTTATTTTTATTTTATTTTTTATGTTAAGTGCTTTCGGAAGAGATGAGTTTTCAGTTGTCTTTTGAATGCTGTCAGGGATTCTGCATTCCGGATGAGGGTGGGCAGATCATTCCACCAGCATGGAACTGTGAATGAGAATGTTCTAGAGAGTGATTTTGTGGCTCTTGTGATGGTACCACAAGCCGTCGCTCATTGATCGATCGTAGGCTTCTGGTGGGGGTGTAGACTCGTAGGAGCGAGTGAAAGTAAGAGGGAGCTGAGACAGTGGTCGATCTGTAAGCAAGTGTCAAGGCCTTGAATTTGATGTGAGCAGAGAGTGGCAGCCAGTGCAGAGAGATGAACAGAGGAGTGACGTGGGCCCTTTTGGGCTCGTTGAAGACAAGACGAGCTGCAGCATTCCAGATCATTTGTAGATGTTTAGCTGCACAAGATGGAAGTACAGCCAGAAGAGCATTGCAGTAATCAAGCCTAGAAATAACCAGGGCCTGGACAAGAAGTTGTGTTGCCTGCTCAGTTAGGAAAGGCCTGATCTTCCTGATGTTGTGCATTTCAAACCTGCATGATCGAGCTGTCTTGTAATGTGGTCTGTAAAGGTCAGCTGGTCATCAAAGGTTACTCCCAGATTTCTGACCGACCTTGATGGGGTGATTGAGGAAGAATCTAGCTGGATAGTTAAGTGGTGCTCTAGAGACGGGTTGGCAGGGAGGACGAGTAGCTCAGTCTTTGTCAGGTTGAGCTGCAGGTGATGTTCCTTCATCCATGCCGAGATGTCAGCCAGACAGCTTGAGATTCGTGCAGCTACCGTGGGATCATCTGGTTGAAATGAGAGGTAGAGCTGGGTGTCATCAGCATAGCAATGATATGAGAAACCATGTGCCTGTATGATGGGTCCCAGTGATGTGGTGTAAATGGAGAAGAGGAGCGGTCCAAGCACTGAACCCTGGGGAACCCCTGTGGTCAGTTGATGTGCTTTGGATACCTCACCTCTCCATGCGACCCTGAAGGACCTACCTGTGAGATAGGACTCAAACCAGTGGAGGGAAGTTCCAGTGATGCCCAGTGATGAGAGAATGGACAGTAGGATCTGATGGTTCACAGTGTCGAAGGCAGCAGACAGATAGAGGAGGATGAGAACTGATGATTTGGAAGCGGTATGAGCTCCATACCAAGTATGAGCTCTTATCCTCTGGCAGAAGATATGGGTACCCCAATCTAAACTTAACATTTCAAAACTATAGCACAATTTGGACCTACCTCAATTAAAACTTTAAATAATGTTGTTTGAGGCTGGTTGTGTAATAGCTTCATGATGTAATGCAAATGGTTGTGTGTTGCTCTTGTCACTGTTTGTGAAAGATGAGCAATAGATTGTTGTTGTGTGATGTGCTTCAGACTGACTACATATCATTATGTTTATGTTTTTTTTTTTGTAAGTATATGTCAGTTGTATGATAAAACAATAAGTCACGTGTTATGTGTGAAGCATTTGACCTCAAGGTAAATATCCCTCTGAGGACAATAAAGGAGGCTATCACCCAAAGTGGATCATCCGCAAACCATGATATGTAAAATTAAAACGTTGTTCTGGGACTATAGCAAACACATCGTTGGAAAGGTCTCAACCTGAAGAGTAACATATTTCAGTCTGAAGAGGATACATTACTCCTGCTTTGAAATATTGACCTCTGAACCTTGAACCCAGTCCATCTTAGTTTGTAATTTAGCAACAGAAGGTGCTAAACACATAGACCAGCATTTATATATAAAGCTCTGGGCCTCTACTGTCATGTAGATATGGTCACCAAAGTTTACCCACTGTATAAGCACTGTCAAATATGGAAATAAGCTATCTCACCTATTTAACGATTCATTTTTTGAAATCTGATAACACCAGTGTGTTCCCCATCCCAAAAAGACACAGGGTGTATCCAGAATTTTACACTTTTAACTTCTAATTGTGAGAAATATACCAATATACTTTAAAACTACAACTCCCATAAGAGACGCGCCACACAAAGCGAGTGCTTATGTGTAGTTATTCCGGGGTGGTGGTGGGGGGACATGTTCGTGTAACTATGTAACTATGGCCGTGAATGGGCTTCATTCCATTGCAGATTGCCGCCGGCCGATGAGCACACAATACATGAGACAAATATTAAACTGTATTTATTATTATTGTCATCTTTATTGTTTAAATCCTCAAATACAACGTTAGACAAAAACATCAATATTACGAATACTGTGTATTTCTTTTATCTTTTTTATTCAAGAAATGTTTTACAATAGTGCAAAAACACATTTCTTAGAAATCTAGAACATTTCCAAAAAAGCATATATTAAATAAATTAAGTCAATTTTGCACAAATATATATTTTTTTATCTTCTTATCCGCCGAGCGGCACATACTACGTCACTTCCGGAGTCTTCGGTCGGTAATCGGTATTACCAAAGTCCTTTCTCTGGTATTGCGGCTGGTACAAAGCTGAGCAACTTGTTGTTGCTGGTGACAACCAATGACAACCGATTCTGTGAATGAATGCCCGCATTGCATTGTGGAGTCTTTGCGTCTAGCTCGGATCATATGTTCTGTATTACAGCATACTGTATTATTTCACCGTAAATAAGACCGAAATATTAAAATAAATAAATACCATAACATATAAATGAATATTGACAGTTTTAAAAATATAAACAAGAAACCCAGATTGGCCCATATAGACTGAAATAACAAAAGTAAAAAATATAGTCTTCTGCTTTTACCCATCCGGGTAGACTTGAACACACACATTTAGTGCATCAAGGTCAATGGAAGGCCACAGTGCAGCAGCCAGGGTTTCATGTGCTTTGCCTTTAGAAAACTTCCTGAATTAGAAAGCATGCTTTCAAATTTTTAGAGGCTTATGGACCCTCTTGACCTCTGGTCCTGGTAAGCCTGTTCATTTATCCACCCCTGCCTACCTCAGCTACCCTTTCTACAGAAAATGTATGGTTTAGCTGGTGGAATCAACGGTTCCTTAATGGTGTCAATTAATATGAATGAAAACATGTCCCACCTTCCTACATACTTTGTGCATCACATTACAATATATCATTTGATGCATTGAAGACTTCAGATGATTGGCTAAACCACAAGGTGAATGGAAAGACAAACAGAAATAAAGGTATACATCGATTTATTTGAACACAGCTTTTAACAAACATAATTAAAAAATAAATTAAAAAACAGCATGACAGCATGTTAGGGTGGAAACCATTGAAAGTGTGTAACGCGGCTCCTCCTCATCTAAAGTAGTCACATCCGCAAGCAGGATGGCTGGGCCCGTAACGGCAAACTTGACATCTCATAGCAGGTATTTAACTCATTGAATTACAGACCAATGTGTGACATTACACATGGTTGGCACCTGGTGAAAACTGGCAGGCCGGCTCCCATGTCTCCTCCCAGATTTTTCCACTGTAAGTATCAGTAATATAACATTAGAACAGTGAAAAACAGGAGCCATTTTAACAATAGTTTCACAGCATAAATATTTTCAAAAAATATTGTACGGTCTTGTATTTCATTGTTTTTATAAAACCTATACATATATAGTGCTTGATGAAATGTAACAGATAAACATCAGCCACTCTCATAGATAAAGTCATAGAAAGTCAATAGCTGACATCAGTCAACAAGGATGATCTTGGCCGATACTGATGTTCTGCCAATATATTGGTGAAGGTCTACTTCCTACATAGACATTACACCGGGGGAATTATGCATAGTACTGAAAAGAGCAAGTGGCTAAATCCTGTAGACAATATTTGACACTGCATTTAATCCACCCTATACCAATTGGTATACTGGTATATACCCTATGGATCTACAATTAGAATATTGTGCAACATTTGAAGCAATTTGTGTTGATTTAATCTTGATTACAGCTCATGAAAAAAATAAAAATAAATAAAAAATCAATCAACTCACTACATTATAATAAAGAGGAATACAGAAATGTCGACCTTTCAAAAATAAATGAACAAATCTGACTTATCAAAAATTGTTAATGCATACACTCTATACTTGGTGTGGCTGCTTTTGCACAAATTCCTGCATCAGTGTGGTGTGGTGTGGAGGCCATCAGTGTATGGCATTGCTGAGGTGTTATAAAAGCCCATGTTGCTTTGATAGTGACCTTGAAGTTGTCTCTAATGTTGGGTTTGGTTTCTATCATTGTCCTCTCTATGGGGTTCAGGTGAGACGAGTTAAGCACAGCAATACCATGCTAAGCAACCCAGTTACTAGCAGTTTTCGCACTGTGGCAGGGGCAGAGTCCTGCTGGAAAAGGATATCAGCATGTGCGTAAAGCTCGTCAGCAGATGGAACCATGCTCTAAAATCTCCAGGTAGAAGGCTGCATTGACGCTGGACCTAAAACCTAGTGGACATGACAATTCTCTCAACGCTGCTTTTTGGTTGCAAAACTTTGAGACCCACCTGTACATTTAAAGTTGTGTGTGCTACAATATAAATTTCAACCTTTATCCACTACCTATGAGATGGTAAAAAGTGGAAAAAGAGTACATGTATGAAGGCAATATAAACCAATATAAAGCAGTACTTACCATGCAGAGCAAGGTAACCATTTCACCCTTACTTCCTCTTGCCCCTACAGAAAGACAAAAACATATAATCAGGTTTTGAATTTCATAATTTTTGGGGCAAGGCCACTTGGCCTTCAGTTGAACTTAAATGGACTCAAATTACCAATGCTTAAATGGTCAGTATTTTGTGATATGTGAAATGCCAGATGAGCCACAGACAATGGAGAGATGATCAGACAGCCTAATGAAAATATTTTTCTTACCTCGTTTATCCTTCGTCCTGTTATGGAGTCATATTTGAAAACTTTTTGCCTACTACATTTCCGGCAACCTTAAAATGACAATAAAAAATAATAATAATATTAATTAACCATAAATGTAAAAAAACCCTGGAAATTAAACTTAAAGTTAAACTTAAAGTTTCATAAAACCTGGGGAACAACTTTAAGCATTGTCCTTGAACTTTGAAAACATCAGAAAATACAGCTAAATAACTGAAGAATACATATATAAAGGGCCATTCACACCAAAAACGATAACTATATAAAAAATATTGCTCTCGTTAATATGATAAACTATAACGAGATTGAGAACAATATTGTTGGGGATCGCTTTTAAAGCGATTTTGAGAACAATAAAAAGAAGAGCTAACAACCAATAGGAACCCATCACATCTTAGCCATCATATTTATTAACACAAGGTGAGACTTTGCTTATAGCTGGTCAGTCTGTTTGGATGCTTTTATCGTTATAGTTCCTGGAATTAACTGCTCTTTAGCCATTAGATTCAGTGATTTCATAGCCGAAATTTAGCCTAATTATCCTACTGCCTGGCCTAAAGGTTATTGAAGCAGGCTGGGGCTGGTGAGTGGGCCCCATTTGGGCTGCCCAGATGGGGCCCAGTTAATTTTGTCCGGGGGTTCCATGGTGGCCCCATGTGGGCAGGCCCATATGGGCTGAAGGTGGGGTTCACATGGGCCCTAGCTAAAACCCACATGGGCAACCCAGGTTTCTCCCATATGGGCTGAAGGTGGGGTTCACATGGGCCCTAGCTAAAACCCACATGGGCAACCCAGGTTTCTCCCATCTGGGGCCCACACTAGCTGGGCCCCATGTGGGCTGATTATGGGTCCCTGCTTACCATTAATAACCACTATTATTATGGGCTATAAAATTCATTTTGGGGCTTATTTTACAGTCAGCCCATACAGTTAGGGTCAACCCTTTTGGGTTACAGTCAGCCCTTGTAAAAAGTCAGTATTTTTGTTTACACAGCAAATTAAATATTCTTCTTCTCATTATTAGACTTTTAAATCAATACAGCCTTAACAATTTATGTAAAATATTTAACAGATGTTTACTTGAGCTCAATATTACCAATGGTATACATAATTTATGGTTCGTATTCGCCATTTACCCCTCTGAAATTTGAATTATTTAAAAAAATAGAAACAAGATTTTATCATTATTGTTGCTCATTTCTTACAACTTAATCAGAACAGGTGAAAGTTATTTTTTGTGTGGTAATAGCAGGTGCAGAAAGAACATTTGCACACACAGCAGGCCCAGTAATGAGGAGGACACACTTAAGTTTCATAGCACCAACAATTATTACACTTGGGTCCAGTAGACCCGAACACCTCATATGTAATAGTTGTGAAGGAGGGTGTACCATGCAGTCATTGAAAATAAGTTATTTTTTATGTTCTTCACGGAAAATGAGCCATGGCCAATAAGTTTGAGTTAGAAGAATTAATAAATAGCGTTACTTTTTCTTTTAGCAAACATTGAAAACGGGTCCCACAGACCCGAACACCTTGGGTTAAACAAGCTACAATAACAAAGAGACCAGTAATACAATTACATTTTATTTAAGTAAAATTTAAGACAACATGCTTTTGCACAGTGTTCCCTCACTGTCACAGACAAAATTAGTTTCTTTCCACCTCAAATGAGCCTGAAGCCTGAAGTCTTTGTTGAGGGGTTGCTTGTCGGGCCTGTCTATTACCCCCCCGGTCTCTAGCACCGATGAGCCACTTGGAGACCGCCTTCTCGGCATCTTTACGGATTTGGCTGGTCATGGCGTTTTTCTTTAAGCCTCCTTCAAGAAACAAATATAACGCTCACTTACTTAATATGTGCCAACATAACTCTTAGCCAGGACTGTAAAGACAACTATGTTAAGAAAAGCGCTATATAAACTAAGATTATTATTAGAAATACACACATTCTCTTGAACACTCAAGCTAAGCAACTGAGAGAAATGTGAGAACACAATGCTCAGCCAGGACAACACATGCTCCATTCACAATATTTAAAAAAATTGACATGTTTATAACGTTAGGTTATTGTGACACTATATTATCAATACAACTTAAAACATTATCCACATGGACACCTACCATATATTACTTCATACAGTTTTAAGGCCTTGAACTCTCTCTTCTCATTTCGGCCCACAAAGTTATACTGCCTGGATAGGCCATGGTCTAGGAGGAAGGTCATCATCCTTTTTGTGGCCTCATCAACAGTCGCCCCCATATGTCAGTCACAGCTGCAACCTGAGGGGGAACAAAGGACATACAAAGCAAATTTATCTACAGTATATTGCTCAATGGAGTAAACTACTCAACATGAAAGAGCTGCCAGAAGCATGGGTGTGAGCTAGGGGTGGAACAGTACATGTATTCATATTGAACTGAAACGATACGGGCATAACGGTTCGGTGCATGAATAAACAGAGAATACACGGTATAAAAATAAATAAGGGGCTGTTTACACCTGAAAAACCTGCCATAAACTATCACAAATCAAAGTGAAAGTCGCAGATGCTTAACACAACCATCTTCATTAAGAGAAAAGAAACAAAATGATCTTACCAGGGCTGTTGCCGCTCTCTCTTATTGCCGTCTTTGATTTTAAAATTAGCTGATGAACAATAAAATGCAGCAATATTTGTTGCTTTCTGTGACGTACACTCCATTAAATCTGCATATAGCGTGGGAATTGAAGATCAGATGTATATCCGTTTTGCAAAAACACATTTATGTGACCAGGTGTAAACGGAATCGTTTTGATAAATCAGATAGCTATCCGATCTGAGAAAACGCATGAAGTGGCCAGGTGTAAACAGCCCCTAGCATGCAAATTGACGTAATGCGGAACTACTGTTAGATACGCGGTTTTCTTTAGGGACACCTAATCTGTAGCTCTGCTGCTCCGCTCTATAATGAACAGGCTGCAATGTCAAGATTGCAGTGCTGGAGTGTGTGTGTGTGTGTATGAGAGAGGCACGGGTCAATTAAACAGTGGAAACAAAACCACACTCTGTCCTTTTGTTCATACAGGACATCATTCAAACTGCAAAGTGTTTACTTATATCTGGTACACTCGTAATAATAACACAACATTGTCCTTTTGTCAAACTGTGACCTACAACTGTCACCCAACCAAACTCACACACAAGCTGTTTAAAATATGCCATCTTTTGGACTTTCACAATACTGCATTGGTTTTCATTTCTTGTCCTCAAACAGATCATAAATCTGTTTATTTTAAGATGCACATTCTACATTAATTAATGAACTACATTTTAATTAAAAAAATAATTATGTAATATTGTCAATGTACTACAAATAGACTGGTTCTATGCCTTTATTAATAAAACTTATTTAAAAAATACAAGGTTTAAGACATTTGTTTTACTTTGGTGATATAGCCTGAGGCATGCCAAATAAAAAAACAATGGCTTGTAAATTTTTGTTTTGCTTTTTCCTCCATTGTACCGAACCGTGATTTTTGTATACTGTTCCAACCCTAGTGTGAACACACTTGAGAAGTTTCACGAGTTCACACTTACATACAATTAAAGGGAATAAAGTATAATGTGTATTTGGCGTGCTGTCCGGGGGGAGGGCTCCGAGCTCAGAATTCGGCCCGAACCCAGAGTACTCCCCTCCTGTATGTCAGGTGATTTAGGACTAGAAGGGTGGAGAAGGGGTGGTGGAGGGACGCTGCTAAACTGTCGGAGAAATGAGGTGAGACTGCTGAGTCTATATATACACGTTTTAATCATGATTGCTGAGTGCTCTCCACCCGTGTTAATTATCTGAATGTGCTTCTCCCAAACTTTGTTAATAAAACATCATTTCAGATCAAATTCACAGCAAGCCCCCCAATAAAATTACCCTAGACAAACATACCAGTTCGGACATGAAGTTCGGGTTTGCCAGTTTTTCTTCCATGATTTCCACATCCCTAACTGTCTTTAGGGGGAAACCCTCTGGGATAGAAGAGATGGTGGTGCTAATGTTGCCACGCTGTTGTAGAAGCGTTTGTAGTATCCTCCCCTGGATTTTTTGTGTCTCTTTCATCTCCTCAAGCAGTGTTAAGATGCGAACAAACATGTTGTCCCTGATTTGTCTTTGAGGGGTTTCTGGTGACATGGTAATGGGTTGAAACACTGGCCATCTAAGGGTACCCGGAGGTGGTGGAGGTGTCGGCCTAGTAGATGGAGGCAGTGGAAGTGAAGATCGGGGTGTAGATGGAGGCAGTGGAAGTGAAGATCTGAGTGATGGAGGCAGTGGAGGTGAAGATCTGGATGGAGGCAGTGGAGGTGAAGATCTGAGTGATGGAGGCAGTGGAGGTGAAGATCTTGATGGAGGCAGTGGAGGTGTCAGCACAGATCTACACCGTACAAAAATTCACACTGTAAAAATCTTGTGCAACAACAAAAAAAAATCTTAGTACTAATTTTCCCCAACTTTTTCTTTTTTGACTCAACTTTTGTAAAATAACATTACAAACTGAAAAATATGTTGTCTGTAATACAAAAAAAAAAAAAAAATAGTTTAGTTGAGTCAACTTATTTGTTTTCTGGAGATGTGTCACTATTCTGTAACAATTGTAGTTGAGCCAATTCAACATTTTGTGTCTACTGGAAACAGTTATAATAAGAATAAACAGGTCCAGATCTTCTAATCACTTCTGTCCAGGAATAAGATTAGTGATTTATTCTAGTTTATGAAGCTGAAAACTTCATTCATGATCATCTTGGTTTCTTTCTTTCTAAGCAAAAAAATATGCGTTTTGTTAAACACTGTCAAAGACCACAAACTTACACAAAAAAAGCCAAAGAATCTAACCATCCAACCTAAGGAAACTCATCACTAAATGGTAAAACATTAACAGTGTAGAGGTGATTACCTGAGGGTGGATGGAGGTGTAGGCCTGATTTGGCTGCCGGACCAATTGTCATCATCCTCATCCTCACTGGACAAAATCACTTGCCTAGAAATGTATAATATACAAGCCCAATCAATGAGTTAAAGCATTTTTTTTTATTATTTGTTGGTTAATTGTGTATCTGCTGTCTACCTCCCATGTTTTGACAGCTTTGAGTCAAATACACTTAACAAAACTTTTCCTTCCTGTGTCATTGGGAAATTCAAATTTTCATCATCCATTTAGAAGCAGTAGTTCAAATCAATAGCCTCACCTCTTTTGCGCTTCCCCCTTCCAGTCTTCACTGTAGAATCGGACTCGGTTGGTACTCGGTTGCTAATTTTCTGCGGGCAATTTCATACGTAGCTTTGGAGACAGACAAATGAGTGGCAATTAGTTTAATTCAGAGCTAATTTAAACCGAACCAACAGTGAACTCAACATGTCAAATAATCTCATACAAATAGACACATTACCGACTTTTCTCTGACAGTCAACTTGTATGTCGCCCAGTCAGTGTGAGGTCCTGTTGCTCTATGACCGCCTTTGCCATGTTCATCCTTGTTGGTGGCCAGTAGCATTCATCCTCCTCAGGCCCGACAAACCATTTGGTCGGTATAACTGCCAATCCCCAACCATTTATAAATTCAACTATCCCGAAAGGTAACATGCTTAAAGAAAAACAAATACATACAAAAAATTTAAACAAACAACAAAACAAATTAAAGCTGCAAGCAGCGTTGGGCGGGCCCTCGCACTTGTAGCGCGTCCGCGCGTGAGCCGGCCGAGTTGCATATTCTGGAGCTCTGCCGGTGCGGCTGTGAATTTATTACGCGGTTATGACGCCGCATGAAGGTGTTATATGTCACTTCCTGTGTCCCCTATGTGGAGCTACATAGCACTTGCCGCTATGAATATAAATCGGTATTGGTGTGTAGATGTCTGCGGGGTGGGAGAGTTATCAAGCACGTAAAGTTTGTTTCAGATGTGAGCATGTACACTGAACAATAATGTACCCAAACAATAAAATAAATTCCTTTTATATTTCCCTGCCTTGTTGTTTATGTGTACATACAGAGGAAGAATGTGAGAACAGCACACATTTCATCGTTACTGTGTGTTAGAGCATGGGAGAACAGTGGATACTTTTAATACAGCCCACACCCCTAATACTGTGTAACTATAACAAGTAGAGAACAGAAGAAAAAGATGCCATAGCTTGATCATATTGTGTAATGAATGAAAATAAATAGGCCTACTAGGCTCCTCTCTACTTTGACATTTAAGATTAGCTTGTTTGATCCACCTTCATACACATGTGACATTACTGTACAACTTGAGAAAGGTGAGTTGTTTTCTGCTCCAGCCTGCCTAAAAGAAAAGCGTTTTTGGGATTAAATGGACTTTATTAGCTGCTGCAGTGCAGGATGAACTCAGAATAGACCCATTTCTCACCTTATTATTCTAAATCATGCAACGAAGAAGAAGAAATGCATAATAAATCCTGGGACAAAATCTGTCCACAAATACTGTACAGCATGTAGTCTAATGAACAAGACTTGTGTTATAGCTGACTCGGGCAGTGAAATGTTTAATTTTTTTAATTCATGTGGTCATAGTTGTCCACAACTCAAATCAGAATATAAGAAGAAATGTTTTATACCACCTCAAGAAGGCTTCCTATCAGAAAGGTAGGAAGGTATTTCAAATGTACAACTGCAGTACTTAAATCTAAGTAAAGTAATTTCCCTGACATTACTGTGTTATGCATGTAACAGGTTTTATACTTCCTGTGAGTATAATCCAATCAATCTTATTTTCATACTGTATATCCGTTGTGTAATTTGATAAATTGTGTTGTATGTGGTGCTCGCATCGGGTACTGCTGAGACTTCATTGCCCTCTTCAGAGAAGACTCTGACTGCAACATGCGTCTTTGTAAAGAGAGAAACGGACAGAAAAAGTCTCTAACTCTGCCTGTCAGCTCGCTCTGCTCCGTTAAAACTGAATTTACCATACAGAATTGAATACGAGTGCACTCCAGATTTAGCTGCAGCCAGCTGACCGTGTGCTTCTCCCTATACCGCAGTTCTGTGTCCATGCATGCAGCAAACTGAAAGCACTGTCTGTCGGAGCGTCTACGTGAAAAGAGAAGGAAGACATGGCTGGTAGTGTCTTCAGAGTTGTTAAACACCTCAGCGCACTGAAGGAAGCCATCTGACTGTGTGAGGGGCAAGATCGTTGATGTCTGCAGGCAGAGTAGCCTAGAGCTCTCCTGTCTGACTGGTCCACCAATAGCAGAGAAGATGACCCCTTGAGACACAGCCCTCCTCATTTGCATAATGAGACAGAAATTTAAAAAGGACAGGCAGAAATAAATACCATGGGTGAAAATAAATAAGGTAGAAAAATACAAAGGAAGAATAAAACAGACAAAAATATTAAAACACACATAAATAAATATATTAAAAAATTAGTAATAAATAAAGTTGAAGATATAACAGAATAAATAAGGTAATTATAACAAAGGTGAATAAGTAAAGGCACTAATTAAAATATATACATTTATGTCTCCTTGTATAATTTAATTACTACCTACATTTATTTATTTACTTTATTTTTTTGTGTATTTAATTGGAGCTTATTTATTTATTGAGCATTTATTTATTTCTGTATTTATTTCTGACTGTGTCAGGATCGGTCCTCCATAGCGGGGTGGGAGAGTTATCAAGCACGTAAAGTTTGGTTCAGATGTGAGCATGTACACTGAAGTTACAACAACTTCCTGTGTCATGGCGAAGACTTGATCTTTGACGCCACGCCACGGACACCCATTGACGAAAACTCGCAAATAGCACAACTTTTCATCTTCAATGCCTTTAGAAGGCACAGCAAAATTTGAGGTCGGTCGGACTAAATCCCTAGGAGGAGTTCGTTAAAGTACGAAGTGTGTAAATCATCCAAAATTTGACGTAAAATTCAAAATGGCCGACTTCCTGTTGTTTAGGGCATCGCTCCAAGAGGCTTTTTGTGCGTCTGGACAAGATACACGTACCACAGAAAATTCGTGCACGTAGGTGAAACGTGCGGCGGGGGCTGCTTCGTTAAAAGTCACTTCCTGTTGCCAGCAGGTGGCGCTATGACTGTGGGTGAATGTCAGCATGTACATGTGTTCAGGGCGGGACTCTCATCCTACATGTACAGTTTGGTCCAGATGTGAGCATGTACACTGAAGTTACGACAACTTCCGTGTCATGGCGAAGAGTTGATCTTTGACGCCACGCCACGGACACCCATTGACGAAAACTTGCAAATAGCACAACTTTTCATCTTCAATGCCTTTAGAAGGCACAGCAGAAATTTGAGGTCGGTCGGACTAAATCCCTAGGAGGAGTTCGTTAAAGTACGAAGTGTGTAAATCATCCAAAATTTGACGTAAAATTCAAAATGGCCGACTTCCTGTTGGGTTTAGGCTATGGCTCCAAGAGACTTTTTTGTGCGTCTGGACAAGATACACGTACCACAGAAAATTCGTGCACGTAGGTGAAACGTGCGGCGGGGGCTGCTTCGTTAAAGGTCACTTCTGTTGCCAGCAGGTGGCGCTATGACTGTGGGTGAATGTCGGCATGTACATGTGTTCAGGGCGGGACTCTCATCCTAGATGTACAGTTTGGTCCAGATGTGAGCATGTACACTGAAGTTACAACAACTTCCTGTTTCATGCGAATCATCGACGCCACGGACACGCCCATTGACGAAAACGCGCAAATAGCACAACTTTTCATCGTCAATGCCTTTAGAAGGCACAGCAGAAATTTGACGTCGATCCGACTAAATCCCTAGGAGGAGTTCGTTAAAGTACGAAGTGTGTAAATCATCCAAAAATGGCCGTAAAATTCAAAATGGCCGACTTCCTGTTGACTTTAGGCTATGGGTTCTTGAGGCTTTTTTGTGCGTCTTGATATGATACATGTCCCCAGAAAATTTCGTACATGTAGGTTGAACGTGAACGAGGGGCTAATTTTTCCAATTTTCTAGGTGGCGCTAGCGAGTCATTTTGCAACGCCCATGTGCGAAACTTGTAGAATACGAAATTTTTCACCGGTTCTGACATGTTTGCAAATTTTGGTGAGTTTTCGAGAATGTTTAGGCCATGTCATTTGGCCTACTTTGCAGAAAAAAAAAAAAAAAAAAAAAAAAAAAAAATTAAAGCTGCAAGCAGCGTTGGGCGGGCCCTCGCACTTGTAAGCGCGTCCGCGTGTGAGCCGGCCGAGTTGCATATTCTGGAGCTCTGCCGGTGCGGCTGTGAATTTGCTACGCGGTTCCGACGCCGCATGAAGGTGTTATATGTCACTTCCTGTGTCCCCTATGTGGAGCTACATAGCACTTGCCGCTATGAATATAAATCGGTATTGGCGTGTAGATGTCTGCGGGGTGGGAGAGTTATCAAGCACGTAAAGTTTGTTTCAGATGTGAGCATGTACACTGAACAATAATGTACCCAAACAATAAAATAAATTCCTTTTATATTTCCCTGCCTTGTTGTTTATGTGTACATACAGAGGAAGAATGTGAGAACAGCACACATTTCATCGTTATGTGTGCTGTACCGCAGTTCTGTGTCCATGCATGCAGCAAACTGAAAGCACTGTCTGTCGGAGCGTCTACGTGAAAAGAGAAGGAAGACATGCTGGTAGTGTCTTCAGAGTTGTTAAACACCTCAGCGCACTGAAGGAAGCCATCTGACTGTGTGAGGGGCAAGATCGTTGATGTCTGCAGGCAGAGTAGTAGAGCTCTCCTGTCTGACTGGTCCACCAATAGCAGAGAAGATGACCCCTTGAGACACAGCCCCTCCTCATTTGCATAATGAGCAGAAATGCATACAAAAATTTAAAAAGACAGGCAGAAATAAATACCATGGGTGAAAATAAATAAGGTAAAAAATACAAAGGAAGAATAAAACAGACAAAAATATTAAAACACACACATAAATAAATATATTAAAAAATTGTAATAATAAATAAAGTTATGAGAATAAAAAATAAGGTAATTATAACAAAGGTGAATAAGTAAAGGCACTAATTAAAATATATACATTTATGTCTCCTTGTATAATTTAATTAATACCTACATTTATTTATTTACTTTATTTTTTTGTGTATTTAATTGGATGCTTATTTATTTATTGAGCATTTATTTATTTCTGTATTTATTTCTGACTGTGTCAGGATCGGTCCTCCATAGCGGGGTGGGAGAGTTATCAAGCACGTAAAGTTTGGTTCAGATGTAGCATGTACACTGAAGTTACAACAACTTCCTGTGTCATGGCGAAGACTTGATCTTGACGCCACGCCACGGACACACCCATTGACGAAAACTCGCAAATAGCACAACTTTTCATCTTCAATGCCTTTAGAAGGCACAGCACAAATTTGAAGTCGGTCGGACTAAATCCCTAGGAGGAGTTCGTTAAAGTACGAAGTGTGTAAATCATCCAAAATTTGACGTAAAATTCAAAATGGCCGACTTCCTGTTGATTTTAGGGCATCGCTCCAAAGGCTTTTTTGTGCGTCTGGACAAGATACACGTACCACAGAAAATTCGTGCACGTAGGTGAAACGTGCGGCGGGGGCTGCTTCGTTAAAAGTCACTTCCTTTGCCAGCAGGTGGCGCTATGACTGTGGGTGAATGTCAGCATGTACATGTGTTCAGGGCGGGACTCTCATCCTACATGTACAGTTTGGTGCAGATGTGAGCATGTACACTGAAGTTACGACAACTTCCGTGTCATGGCGAAGAGTGATCTTTGACGCCACGCCACGGACACGCCCATTGACGAAAACTTGCAAATAGCACAACTTTTCATCTTCAATGCCTTTAGAAGGCACAGCAGAAATTTGAGGTCGGTCGGACTAATCCCTAGGAGGAGTTCGTTAAAGTACGAAGTGTGTAAATCATCCAAAATTTGACGTAAAATTCAAAATGGCCGACTTCCTGTTGGGTTTAGGCTATGGCTCCAAGAGACTTTTTTGTGCGTCTGGACAAGATACACGTACCACAGAAAATTCGTGCACGTAGGTGAAACGTGCGGCGGGGGCTGCTTCGTTAAAAGTCACTTCCTGTTGCCAGCAGGTGGCGCTATGACTGTGGGTGAATATCAGCATGTACATGTGTTCAGGGCGGGACTCTCATCCTACATGTACAGTTTGGTCCAGATGTGAGCATGTACACTGAAGCTACGACAACTTCCGTGTCATGGCGAAGAGTTGATCTTTGACGCCACGCCACGGACACGCCCATTGAAAAACTTGCAAATAGCCAACTTTTCATCTTCAATGCCTTTAGAAGGCACAGCAGAAATTTGAGGTCGGTCGGACTAAATCCCTAGGAGGAGTTCGTTAAAGTACGAAGTGTGTAAATCATCCAAAATTTGACGTAAAATTCAAAATGGCCGACTTCCTGTTGGGTTTAGGCTATGGCTCCAAGAGACTTTTTTGTGCGTCTGGACAAGATACACGTACCACAGAAAATTCGTGCACGTAGGTGAAACATGCGGCGGGGGCTGCTTCGTTAAAGGTCACTTTCTTGCCAGCAGGTGGCGCTATGACTGTGGGTGAATGTCGGCATGTACATGTGTTCAGGGCGGGACTCATCCTAGATGTACAGTTTGGTCGAGATGTGAGCATGTACACTGAGTTACAACAACTTCCTGTTTCATGCGAATCATCGACGCCACGGACACGCCCATTGACGAAAACGCGCAAATAGCACAACTTTTCATCGTCAATGCCTTTAGAAGGCACAGCAGAAATTTGACGTCGATCCGACTAAATCCCTAGGAGGAGTTCGTTAAAGTACGAATGTGTAAATCATCCAAAAATGGCCGTAAAATTCAAAATGGCCGACTTCCTGTTGACTTTAGGCTATGGGTTCTTGAGGCTTTTTTGTGCGTCTTGTATGATACATGTCCCCAGAAAATTTCGTACATGTAGGTTGAACGTGAACGAGGGGCTAATTTTTTCCAATTTTCTAGGTGGCGCTAGCGAGTCATTTTGCCACGCCCATGTGCGAAACTTGTAGAATACGAAATTTTTCACCGGTTCTGACATGTTTGCAAATTTTGGTGAGTTTTCGAGAATGTTTAGGCCATGTCATTGGCCTACTTTGCAGAAAAAAAAAAAAAAATAAAAAAAAAAAATAAAATAATCGAGCAAATTCAATAGGGACCCACACGGTCGTGCTCGGGCCCAAAAAAATATAATCCGAGCAAATCAATAGGGACCTCGCACTTCAAAATGGCCGACTTCCTGTTGGACTTTAGGCTATGGGTTCTTGAGGCTTTTTTGTGCGTCTTGACATGATACATGTCCCCAGAAAATTTCGTAGATGTAGGTTGAACGTGAACGAGGGGCTAATTTTTTCCAATTTTCTAGGTGGCGCTAGCGAGTCATTTTGCAACGCCATGTGCGAAACTTGTAGAATACGAAATTTTCACCGGTTCTGACAGTTTGCAAATTTTGGTGAGTTTTCGAGTATGTTTAGGCCATGTCATTTGGGCCTACTTTGCAGAAAAAAGAAAAAAAAATTAAAGCTGCAAGCAGCGTTGGGCGGGCCTCGCACTTATAAGCGCGTCCGCGTGTGAGCCGGCCGAGTTGCATATTCTGGAGCTCTGCCGGTGCGGCTGTGAATTTGCTACGCGGTTATGACGCCGCATGAAGGTGTTATATGTCACTTCCTGTGTCCCCTATGTGGAGCTACATAGCACTTGCCGCTATGAATATAAATCGGTGTTGGCGTGTAGATGTCTGCGGGGTGGGAGAGTTATCAAGCAGTAAAGTTTGTTTCAGATGTGAGCATGTACACTGAACAATAATGTACCCAAACAATAAAATAAATTCCTTTTATATTTCCCTGCCTTGTTGTTTATGTGTACATACAGAGGAAGAATGTGGAACAGCACACATTTCATCGTTACTGTGTGCTGTACCGCAGTTCTGTGTCCATGCATGCAGCAAACTGAAAGCACTGTCTGTCGGAGCGTCTACGTGAAAAGAGAAGGAAGACATTGCTGGTAGTATTGTCTTCAGAGTTGTTAAACACCTCAGCGCACTGAAGGAAGCCATCTGACTGTGTGAGGGGCAAGATCGTTGATGTCTGCAGGCAGAGTAGGAGCTCTCCTGTCTGACTGGTCCACCAATAGCAGAGAAGATGACCCTTGAGACACAGCCCCTCCTCATTTGCATAATGAGGCAGAAATGCATACAAAATTTAAAAAGACAGGCAGAAATAAATACCATGGGTGAAAATAAATAAGGTAAATAAATACAAAGGAAGAATAAAACAGACAAAAATATTAAAACACACACATAAATAAATACATTAAAAAATTAGTAATAAATAAAGTTGAATAACAAATAAGGTAATTATAACAAAGGTGAATAAGTAAAGGCACTAATTAAAATATATACATTTATGTCTCCTTGTATAATTTAATTACTACCTACATTTATTTATTTACTTTATTTTTTTGTGTATTTAATTGGATGCTTATTTATTTATTGAGCATTTATTTATTTCTGTATTTATTTCTGACTGTGTCAGGATCGGTCCTCCATACGGGGTGGGAGAGTTATCAAGCACGTAAAGTTTGGTTCAGATGTGAGCATGTACACTGAAGTTACAACAACTTCCTGTGTCATGGCGAAGACTTGATCTCTGACGCCACGCCACGGACACACCCATTGACGAAAACTGCAAATAGCACAACTTTTCATCTTCAATGCCTTTAGAAGGCACAGCACAAATTTGAGTCGGTCGGACTAAATCCCTAGGAGGAGTTCGTTAAAGTACGAAGTGTGTAAATCATCCAAAATTTGACGTAAAATTCAAAATGGCCGACTTCCTGTTGATTTTAGGGCATCGCTCCAAGAGGCTTTTTTGTGCGTCTGGACAAGATACACGTACCACAGAAAATTCGTGCACGTAGGTAAAACGTGCGGCGGGGGCTGCTTCGTTAAAAGTCACTTCCTGTTGCCAGCAGGTGGCGCTATGACTGTGGGTGAATGTCAGCATGTACATGTGTTCAGGGCGGGACTCTCATCCTACATGTACAGTTTGGTCCAGATGTGAGCATGTACACTGAAGTTACGACAACTTCCGTGTCATGGCGAAGAGTGATCTTTGACGCCACGCCACGGACACGCCCATTGACGAAAACTTGCAAATAGCACAACTTTTCATCTTCAATGCCTTTAGAAGGCACAGCACAAATTTGAGGTCGGTCGGACTAAATCCCTAGGAGGAGTTCGTTAAAGTACGAAGTGTGTAAATCATCCAAAATTTGACGTAAAATTCAAAATGGCCGACTTCCTGTTGGGTTTAGGCTATGGCTCCAAGAGCTTTTTTGTGCGTCTGGACAAGATACACGTACCACAGAAAATTCGTGCACGTAGGTGAAACGTGCGGCGGGGGCTGCTTCGTTAAAGGTCACTTTCTGTTGCCAGCAGGTGGCGCTATGACTGTGGGTGAATGTCGGCATGTACATGTGTTCAGGGCGGGACTCTCATCCTACATGTACAGTTTGGTCCAGATGTGAGCATGTACACTGAAGTTACAACAACTTCCTGTTTCATTGCGAATCATCGACGCCACGGACACGCCCATTGACGAAAACGCGCAAATAGCACAACTTTTCATCGTCAATGCCTTTAGAAGGCACAGCAGAAATTTGACGTCGATCCGACTAAATCCCTAGGAGGAGTTCGTTAAAGTACGAAGTGTGTAAATCATCCAAAAATGGCCATAAAATTCAAAATGGCCGACTTCCTGTTGACTTTAGGCTATGGGTTCTTGAGGCTTTTTTGTGCGTCTTGATACGATACATGTCCCCAGAAAATTTCGTACATGTAGGTTGAACGTGAACGAGGGGCTAATCATTTCCAATTTTCTAGGTGGCGCTAGCGAGTCATTTTGCCACGCCCATGTGCGAAACTTGTAGAATACGAAATTTTTCACCGGTTCTGACATGTTTGCAAATTTTGGTGAGTTTTCGAGTATGTTTAGGCCATGTCATTTGGGCCTACTTTGCAGAAAAAAAAAAAAAAAAAAAAAAAAAAAAAAAATAATCCGAGCAATTCAATAGGGACCTCGCACGGTCGTGCTCGGGCCCAAAAATAATCGAGCAAATTCAATAGGGACCTCGCACGGTCGTGCTCGGGCCCTAATTAAAGCTGCAAGCAGCGTTGGGCGGGCCCTCGCACTGTAGCGCGTCCGCGTGTGAGCCGGCCGAGTTGCATATTCTGGAGCTCTGCCAGTGCGGCTGTGAATTTGCTACGCGGTTATGACGCCGCATGAAGGTGTTATATGTCACTTCCTGTGTCCCCTATGTGGAGCTACATAGCACTTGCCGCTATGAATATAAATCGGTATTGGCGTGTAGATGTCTGCGGGGTGGGAGAGTTATCAAGCACGTAAAGTTTGTTTCAGATGTGAGCATGTACACTGAACAATAATGTACCCAAACAATAAAATAAATTCCTTTTATATTTCCCTGCCTTGTTGTTTATGTGTACATACAGAGGAAGAATGTGAGAACAGCACACATTTCATCGTTACTGTGTGCTGTACCGCAGTTCTGTGTCCATGCATGCAGCAAACTGAAAGCACTGTCTGTCGGAGCGTCTACGTGAAAAGAGAAGGAAGACATGGCTGGTAGTGTCTTCAGAGTTGTTAAACACCTCAGCGCACTGAAGGAAGCCATCTGACTGTGTGAGGGGCAAGATCGTTGATGTCTGCAGGCAGAGTAGGAGAGCTCTCCTGTCTGACTGGTCCACCAATAGCAGAGAAGATGACCCCTTGAGACACAGCCCCTCCTCATTTGCATAATGAGGCAGAAATGCATACAAAATTTAAAAAGACAGGCAGAAATAAATACCATGGGTGAAAATAAATAAGGTAAAAATACAAAGGAAGAATAAAACAGACAAAAATATTAAAACACACACATAAATAAATATAAAAAAATTAGTAATAAATAAAGTTGAAGATATAAATAAATAAAAGGTAATTATAACAAAGGTGAATAAGTAAAGGCACTAATTAAAATATATACATTTATGTCTCCTTGTATAATTTAATTATACCTACATTTATTTATTTACTTTATTTTTTGTGTATTTAATTGGATGCTTATTTATTTATTGAGCATTTATTATTTCTGTATTTATTTCTGACTGTGTCAGGATCGGTCCTCCATAGGGGTGGGAGAGTTATCAAGCACGTAAAGTTTGGTTCAGATGTGAGCATGTACACTGAAGTTACAACAACTTCCTGTGTCATGGCGAAGACTTGATCTCTGACGCCACGCCACGGACACACCCATTGACGAAAACTCGCAAATAGCACAACTTTTCATCTTCAATGCCTTTAGAAGGCACAGCACAAATTTGAAGTCGGTCGGACTAAATCCCTAGGAGGAGTTCGTTAAAGTACGAAGTGTGTAAATCATCCAAAATTTGACGTAAAATTCAAAATGGCCGACTTCCTGTTGATTTTAGGGCATCGCTCCAAGAGGCTTTTTTGTGCGTCTGGACAAGATACACGTACCACAGAAAATTCGTGCACGTAGGGAAACGTGCGGCGGGGGCTGCTTCGTTAAAAGTCACTTCCTGTTGCCAGCAGGTGGCGCTATGACTGTTGTGAATGTCAGCATGTACATGTGTTCAGGGCGGGACTCTCATCCTACATGTACAGTTGGTCCAGATGTGAGCATGTACACTGAAGTTACGACAACTTCCGTGTCATGGCGAAGAGCTGATCTTTGACGCCACCACGGACACGCCCATTGACGAAAACTTGCAAATAGCACAACTTTTCATCTTCAATGCCTTTAGAAGGCACAGCAAAATTTGAGGTCGGTCGGACTAATCCCTAGGAGGAGTTCGTTAAAGTACGAAGTGTGTAAATCATCCAAAATTTGACGTAAAATTCAAAATGGCCGACTTCCTGTTGATTTTAGGCATCGCTCCAAGAGGCTTTTTTGTGCGTCTGGACAAGATACACGTACCACAGAAAATTCGTGCACGTAGGTAAACGTGCGGGGGGGCTGCTTCGTTAAAAGTCACTTCCTGTTGCCAGCAGGTGGCGCTATGACTGTGGGTGAATGTCAGCATGTACATGTGTTCAGGGCGGGACTCTCATCCTACATGTACAGTTTGGTCCAGATGTGAGCATGTACACTGAAGTTACGACAACTTCCGTGTCATGGCGAAGAGCTGATCTTTGACGCCACGCCACGGACACGCCCATTGACGAAAACTTGCAAATAGCACAACTTTTCATCTTCAATGCCTTTAGAAGGCACAGCAAAATTTGAGGTCGGTCGGACTAAATCCCTAGGAGGAGTTCGTTAAAGTACGAAGTGTGTAAATCATCCAAAATTTGACGTAAAATTCAAAATGGCCGACTTCCTGTTGGGTTTAGGCTATGGCTCCAAGAGACTTTTTGTGCGTCTGGACAAGATACACGTACCACAGAAAATTCGTGCACGTAGGTGAAACGTGCGGCGGGGGCTGCTTCGTTAAAGGTCACTTTCTGTTGCCAGCAGGTGGCGCTATGACTGTGGGTGAATGTCGGCATGTACATGTGTTCAGGGCGGGACTCTCATCCTACATGTACAGTTTGGTCCAGATGTGAGCATGTACACTGAAGTTACAACAACTTCCTGTTTCATGCGAATCATCGACGCCACGGACACGCCCATTGACGAAAACGCGCAAATAGCACAACTTTTCATCGTCAATGCCTTTAGAAGGCACAGCAGAAATTTGACGTCGATCCGACTAAATCCCTAGGAGGAGTTCGTTAAAGTACGAAGGTGTAATCATCCAAAAATGGCCGTAAAATTCAAAATGGCCGACTTCCTGTTGACTTTAGGCTATGGGTTCTTGAGGCTTTTGTGCGTCTTGATACGATACATGTCCCCAGAAAATTTCGTACATGTAGGTTGAACGTGAACGAGGGGCTAATCATTTCCAATTTTTAGGTGGCGCTAGCGAGTCATTTTGCCACGCCCATGTGCGAAACTTGTAGAATACGAAATTTTTCACCGGTTCTGACATTTGCAAATTTGGTGAGTTTTCGAGTATGTTTAGGCCATGTCATTTGGGCCTACTTTGCAGAAAAAAAAAAAAAAAAATATATATATATAATCGAGCAAATCAAT